>NC_045130.1:21356323-21519539 GCF_007655135.1 Punica granatum | reverse complement strand
GCTCGGTGACGCCTGGCTGCGGATGCTGGCTGCGCTCGGTGACGCTGGCTGCGGATGGTGACGCCTGGCTGCGGATGCTGTGCGCTCGGTGACGCCTGGTGACGGGCACTGTTCACCCGAGAGCTCCAACTTCACCCGAAATGATCCAAAATGATAAGCAAACGACTCCAAACTAAAAAACTGGGTTCAGAAATGGAATCCTTGGGTCCGAAACATGTCGTCTATGAAGTTTGAAGAATTTTGGATATAAGTCGGAATAGTGCCCGCATGGATCCCGACCTAAACTCCAAAGCTATTTGGCTTGATTCTTGATTTCATGAAGTTCTTTGCTTGCTGCTGGTTCCTAAGGAGTTGAGAGCATTTTCTAGAGGGAGAAACTAGCAAGATGAGGTGTGCTTCATGAATGATTAGCTTAATCACAAATAGGCAATATATATGTGAAGCTAATGAGCAATTAAGCAAAACAAAGCACCATTAAGGGCCTCATTAATGAAGGTCGGTTGCCCTAATGGAGATGAGGATGAATGTCATCCAAGTATCTTGATGAGGAAGAGCCAAGAAGCATTAATGGAGGTGGAGTTAATGGCTTGAGTGTTGACTTGGAAGACCAAAGATATTTTGGGCTAGGTGAGGGCAAGAGAGGAAAGGGAAAAGGCCGAAAAGTTTGGGGCAAAGGGCGGTTGCCCTTGGGCAGCCCGTGGGTCCCACGGCTTGTGAGGAGAAACCGGGAAAAGACTCGGGTCTCGATTGGTCGCGTATTCGAAGTTGTGGTTCGAATTGAACGTCGAATTGTCGGTATACGCGTGAAAACGGAGTTAATGAGCCCAAGATTGACATTTTCTATTGAGAAATGTCCCGGATGGTGTGGGGCTCGGGAGCCGATTTTGCCCATTGCAAGTGATCGGGGCGAAGTTGTCCGCTTCTGACAGCATATCCCGTGTCTGCATCTCATGTTGGTCATTTTGGCATAAGTTGTCAAACCACGTGAACAATCATCCCTTAAGCCGGTAATGCTAACGTGGGGCCGGAGACGTCCTAGGAGGCCGAGACTGGTTTCTCAAGATGACTTCTGAGTTGCTTGGGCACTCCGGAGATTACTGTAATCTCTGTTTGTCAAGATTAGACCTCCAAGGACTTGAAGAGTGTATCTGAGACCTCTAAAGCACTGTTTGAGAGATCAGATGAGTTGTGTGAATTATTCCGACGACTCCACATTGAGCCTTAAGAAGGCTAGCATTGTGTAACGTAAGCATTCGGCGTCAAATTTCCCCAAAGAGGACCTCCGGATATGGATTTCCACTGAAAATGGTCATTTCCGCTCTTCGGAGGTTACTCGGGAAACCGCGAAGGGTTTTGCTGTCTGTTTTGCCCAATTGTGAATGTCTGCTAGAGTTTTCTGGGCAATGCAGTATGAACTTCGTTTGCCGTAATTCCATCAGACCCTTCTCCGGCTATGCTCTTCTGAAGAGGGGTATGCTTGTTTTGCCGTTCGGAAGTCATTTGAAGTGTCTGTGTGACTTCCAAAAGACAATCTGAAGCGTTGTTCCTACTCTGTGTGCTGATGGGGCATGGCCGCGTCTGATATTTGGAATTAACTTTTCTCTAGGAAACCGGCATTTTTGGACTTCCACTGAAAAGTTGTCTGTATACAGAAAGTTGTTCTGTATAGAACAGATGATTTGCAAAATGCCTTTGGGGACACTCTTCATCTATTTGGCACTGGTGTGGATTTTTGGAGTCCAATATTCACTATCTTCCGATGACCGAGCGAACTATCGGAAAATAGTGCCGTCCGTGTAATACACTGAAAACGCCGGTTTTGGACATTGTTGAGTTCTTTGGTCGCTCTGTTCCCCTTTGGTGACCCCTAGAGTCCTTCTGTCATGTCCATGGGCCATTTGCTCAATTTTGCCAACTTGAGGATGAATAGTGATTTCTTGCTCTGCCGAGCCGTTTTCTGTATTCTGCTCAAGTCGTGGCTTGGGTCATTGCTAATATCATTGTTTGGAATGGTGAGCCAAAATGGGGTGCTGACAGCTTGCCCCTCTTTGACTGCTTGCTCGAGTAGAGGATGCAATCAAAGATTTCAAAAGCACCCCAGTTTGATAGAAATGATCAAAATGGAATTTCCTATATGGCCCTCTCCTTTTGTTTTGGATATGTAGGATGTTGTACCTAATAAGAGGGAATATGGTGAGATGTGCACAATAACATGTAGAGTTCGGAACAAAGCTGAAACAGGCAATTAAAGTCGGGACTGACCCGACGGGGATTGACCCCAATGCAAGAAAAGTAATCGGGACTGACCGAAGGGGTTTGCAATATGCACGAAGAGTAATCGGGACTGACCCGAAGGGGACTGACCCCAATGCAGAAAAGTAATCGGGACTGACCCGAAGGGGACTGACCCAATGCAGGAAAAGTAGTCGGGACTGACCCGAAGGGTTGCAATATGCACGGGCGCATACCGAATGAACTGCATGGTTCAAAGGCGTACCCGGTGGACTTGCGAGATGCACGAGCGCTTGCTCGGCGAGTTTGCAATATGCACGGGGCGCATACCGAATGAACTGCATGGTTCAAAGGCGCCTACCCGGTGGACTTGCGATGTGCATGCAATTCTGAGAGGGTGCACGCTAATGAAAATGCATGCGGAAATAAATGTGCACTGCGGTCCTGAGAGGGTGCACGCTAATGAAATGCATTGCGAAATAAATGTGCACGCGGTCCTGAGAGGGTGCATAATGAAATGCATTGCGGAAATAAATGTGCACTGCGGTCCTGAGAGGGTGCACGCTAATGAAAATGCATTGCGGAATAAATGTGCACTGCGGTCCTGAGAGGGTGCACGCTAATGAAAATGCATTGCGGAAATAAATGCACTGCAGTCCTGAGAGGGTGCACGCTAATGAAAGTGCATTGCGGAAATAAATGTGCACTGCAGTCCTGAGAGGGTGCACGCTAATGAAAGTGCATTGCGGAAATAAATGTGCACTGCAGTCCTGAGAGGGTGCACGCTAATGAAAATGCATTGCGGAAATAAATGTGCACTGCAGTCCTGAGAGGGTGCACGCTAATGAAAATGCATTGCGGAAATAAATGTGCACTGCAGTCCTGAGAGGGTGCACGCTAATGAAAATGCATTGCGGAAATAAATGTGCACTGCGGTCCTGAGAGGGTGCACGCTAATGAAAGTGCATTGCGGAAATAAATGTGCACTGCAGTCCTGAGAGGGTGCACGCTAATGAAAATGCATTGCGGAAATAAATGTGCACTGCGGTCCTGAGAGGGTGCACGCTAATGAAAGTGCATTGCGGAAATAAATGTGCACTGCGGTCCTGAGAGGGTGCACGCTAATGAAAGTGCATTGCGGAAATAAATGTGCACTGCAGTCCTGAGAGGGTGCACGCTAATGAAAGTGCATTGCAGAAATAAATGTGTGAGAAGTAAATGCAAACACTGGGGAGTGGTGTGAGGTGTGGAAGGAATCATTGTGTTCCTTCCCTCGTTGATTTCGTCCATGTCGCAATCAATGCTGTGGTGGGACGTTTCATTGCTCGCCAACTGATTGCGATGTAACTGAGTGCCTGGAGTGTTGTCCTGAAGGTCTCTCTTCGGATTTAGACTGTAGCCTTTGGCATAAGACAGACATGCATTCGTCAAAAAGAAACTCTTTTCGGGGTTCAAATCCTGCTTCCTGCAACTAGAATCAAAAGGGCTAATAGTGGTTGTCAATCCTACTCTATAGCCATAATGAAGATGTATCAAGAAGTCTGAATAATAATGCTTTGGGGATTTGAACATGATGACCATTTAAAGGGGTGGTCGTCTCCCACTAGATTGTGACTCGACAAAAGGCTTATATTTACAGAATGGGCTTGACCCGTAGAATTTGCATTAAGGAAAATGGAAGGATTTTGGGATCCTCCATATCAAGGATACGACGATTCGACTGCATGTCGAAACGTGTCTTGTGCTGTGAGAGTCAAAGAGAGTTTGCTTGCATCGGAGACTGCCAAACTACTACTTGTTGTCGCTTCACACTGAGTGTAGTTGTTACTTCATAGTCGAGCTGCCGAAGGCCCCTAACTTTTGCCTAGGTCGCAAGATGCGTGACGACCTAGCGGGGTATTCTTTTAGACTCTTTTCTCATTTAGAGCTCACCTTTTGCTATGACCGTCCCAATTGGATTTGGTCATACCTCTCGGTTCCTCTAACTTTTGCCTAGAGCGCCTTTTCGGGTTTTCACTCTAGCGAGGATTTCGCTTTGTACTCTCCTTTTGCCACGATTCCCCTTTTTCGGGATTTTAAACCGTGCCCCTCATTCCCTAATTTTTGCCTAGGCCGCCTCAAAGAGGTTTTCAACCTAGCGGGAGATTTACTATTTTTCTCTCAGGACAAGTTCAGAGAAAGGGAAAAAGGCAGAAGCGGGGAGTGTATTAATAAGCGGAAATGAAAATGCTGGGAGATTGTACATGCGAAGAAAGTAAAGAAATGTAAATGTGCATTTGAGGAAAACATCCACGTGGAATGAGAGAAACACTATCATGGATAGTATTTCTTGAGTGTATCAGCATTGACCGGAAGAGCATTCTCGTTCCCGTCCATATCATTGAGAATGATTGCCCCACCGTCAAAGACTTCTTTAACAATGAAGGGACCGTCGTATTTGTAAGCGAATTTGCCCCTGGAATCAGGGGCAATATGCAGAACCTTTCGCAGGACGAGGTCGCCGGGGCTGAACTCGCGGGGACGAACTTTCTTGTTAAAAGCTCGGGCCATTCTTTGCTGATAGCACTGACCGTGGCAAAGTGCTGTTAGCCGCTTCTCATCAATGAGATTGAGCTGTTCGTAGCGTTGCTTTGCCCACTCTGCTTCCTTGAGCTTGGACTCGGCAAGGATCCTCATAGAGGGAATCTCTACTTCGATTGGAAGAACTGCTTCCATGCCGTAGACCAAAGAGTATGGGGTTGATCCAGTGGACGAGCGGATAGAAGTCCGATACGCCAAGAGTGCGAATGGGAGCATCTCGTGCCAGTCTCTGTAATTAACTGTCATCTTTTCGATGATCTTCTTTATGTTCTTGTTTGCTGCCTCTACTGCACCGTTCATTTGTGGACGATACGGAGAGGAGTTGCGGTGTAGAATCTTGAACTGTGCACAGAGCTCATCGATGAGCTTATTGTTCAAATTCTTGGCGTTGTCTGTGACAAGTGTCGCAGGGACCCCGTAACGTGCAATGATGTCACGTCTGAGGAAGCGTGCCACGGTCTTTGCAGTGACTGATGCAAGAGTGATAGCTTCGATCCATTTGGTGAAGTAGTCGATAGCTACCAATATGTACAAGTGCCCATTGGATGCTTTGGGGTTAATAGGACCAATCACGTCCATGCCCCACATTGAAAAGGGCCACGGAGCAGCCATTGGATGCAGCTCATTGGGTGGTGCTCTGATCTGATTTGCGTAAACTTGACACAAGTGACAGTGCCTGACATGTTTGACGCAGTCAGTCTCCATGGTGGACCAGAAGTACCCAAGTCGCATGAGCTTCTTTGCTAGCATGAGCCCGTTCATATGAGGTCCGCAATTTCCCTCGTGCACTTCTTCCATGAGGCGTTGTGCCTCATTCTCATCAACACACCGAAGCAGTGTGGCATCGAAAGAACGGCGGTAAAGGATTTCACCGCTCAGGAAGAAATTTGCTGCAATGCGCCGAAGAGTCCTCCGGTCATGTCGATCGGTGAATGCTGGGAACTGACCCGTTTGTAGCAAGTGTTTAATGTCTGCGTACCACGGCTTGCCGTCGATAGCGTCGATTACATCGCAATGGGCAGGACCCTGAGCAATCTCAAATTCGAGGGGCTCGATGAGATTCTCTTTTGTAATGCTAACCATGGAAGCGAGTGTTGCGAGTGCATCAGCGAACTGGTTCTTCATGCGTGGTGTGTATGTAAATGAGATGTCCTTGAAGTTTTCTGTCAAGTCTTCAAGGTACTCATGATATGGCACCAGTTTTGGATCTTTCGTCTTCCATTGTTTGAGTGTCTGAAAGATTGTGAGCATGGAATCTCCAAACACTTCAAGCTCCTTGACTTTGAGGTCGATTGCCGCCTGCAAGCCGAGGATACATGCCTCATATTCGGCTATGTTGTTGGTGCAGGGGAAATCAATCTTCGCTGCAACAGGAAAATGGCGCCCTTCCGGGGATATCAGCACTGCGCCAATCCCTGATCCGGTGGAATTAACTGCACCATCGAAGTACATCTTCCATCTGGTGGTTTCCTCCTCACCACTCATTTGGAGGATTTTTTCGTCGGGGAAATCAGAGTCGATCGGTGTGTCATCGACAATCGGGAATTCTGCTAAATGATCTGCTATCGCTTGGCCCTTGACTGATGTGCGCGACACATATTCGATGTCGTACTCCGTCAGTTGGCAACGCCATTTTGCTATGTTCCTCATGGAGGACGGAGTACTAAGCAGATATTTCAAAGGATCTGTCTTCGACAGCAGGCGAACAGTATGGTAGAGAGTGTATTGCCGGAGTCTCTGCATGACCCACACAAGTGCGCAACACATTTTCTCTATCTCAGGGTAGTTGGACTCCCCTTCAGTGAACTTTTTGCTCAAATAATAAATGGCTCGCTCTGCGTGAGAGGACTCGTCCTTTTGTCCTAACATGCATCCGATGGATTGTCGGCGCACCGTCAAGTACAAAATGAGAGGACGATCAGGTGAAGGTGGAACTAACACCGGCGGCTGACTTAAATATGCCTTGATGGTATCAAAAGCTTTCTGACACTCATCATCCCATTCGACCGCTGCATTCTTGCGAAGCAAACGGAAGAGTGGTTGGCACTTGTCTGTCAAATTTGCGATGAAACGCGCGATGTAATTCAGCCGTCCTAAGAAGCTCCTCACTTCGCGCACTGTCGATGGAGGGGGCAATTCCATGATCGCTTTAACTTTGTCAGGGTCGACCTTGATGCCTTCCTCACTGACTATAAACCCTAACAATTTCCCTGACTTGACGCCAAATGTGCATTTTGTTGGGTTAAGTCGGAGTTTGTATTTCTTGAGGCGGTCGAACAATCGTTTGAGGTTAACCAAATGATCTTCTCCTTCTTTGGACTTCGCGATCATGTCGTCTACATAGACCTCGATCTCTTTATGCATCATGTCATGAAAGAGAGTGACCATTGCTCGTTGATAGGTTGCCCCGGCATTTTTGAGACCGAAAGGCATGACCTTGTAGCAAAATGTACCCCACATCGTGATGAATGTGGTCTTGACTTTGTCTTCTTCGGCCATCTGAATCTGATTGTATCCAGAGAAACCGTCCATGAAGGAGAATTGTGAGTGGCGTGCTGTATTGTCCACCAAGACATCGATGTGTGGCAGCGGAAAATTATCCTTTGGGCTAGCCCTATTGAGATCTCGGTAGTCGATGCAGACTCTGACTTTCCCATTTTTCTTTTCCACTGGAACAATGTTCGCTACCCATTCAGAGTAATTGCATACCTCCAGGAATCCCGCGTCTACTTGCTTGATGACTTCTTCCTTAATGCGTAAGAGAAGGTCAGCTCTTTGACGTCGCAAGTGTTGGCGTTTGGGTGGGAATCTTTCAGTATCGAGTGGGAGGAAATGCTTTACGATTGAGGGGTCTAGGCCTGGCATATCGGCGTAGGACCAAGCGAAGACCTCCTGGTACTCTGTCAAGAAGTCGATCATTCGGGTCCTCTGTGCAGAGTCGAGTCCTATTCCGATTCTAAGGGTGCGTGGTTCGTCTGCATTGCCTACGTTGATGTCTTCGGTTGGCTCAACGGAAGTGAGTTGGTGGTTTTCGAGACGATGCAAACTCTCTTCTATCTCGGGCACGCGACCATCCTCGTCAAGTCCTTCCCGAAGTATATGGGTAGGGACTTTCCGAGATGTGTTTCGAGTGAATCCGAATCGTTATATCCATGATTTGGATTCGATTGGAGCCTGGACATGAAAGTGAATTGTCTTAGAAATTAAAGATGTTAGAAGCGAGTGCAAGAGAGAATTTAGGGACAGGAAATCAAAAACATGCAGGGATTCTATTAACAAGCCATAACAAAAACCCCTCTTCTGTCATGTGGCTTATGGCATTGCCGACATGCAGGTAGCATTATGTATAAAGACCGTCTTACACATCGGCAACTATGGCCGAGTAGAGCGGGATTGAAGTCCAGTTGGTAAGCTCCTCATCCTCCTGTGCAGGACGGATATGAACCTTAGAAGATGTCTCCTCAATGACGGCATGTATGGCTGGCAAAGCCAAAAACGCTTCAACCGCATCCGAAGAGAAGTCATCTGTTTCAGTGATTGGGTTCTCTGAGGTGTCTCCCATGATTTGTGGTGGTGCTGCAAAAAACTGTGAGAGTGGTGGAAATGGCATGCCCCTATAGAGCTTCCCATAATGTGCAGCAAGGTGGTGTAGATGTTTTCCGCGACGGGCTTGTGTGACCTCATGGCAGGAAGGGCGAAAGCCGAGTCCCCTCCTATTGCGGTATTCCTCCATTTCGATTGGTCGAAGGATTCCCTGTGCGCGTGCCCCGAGTCCAGTTCCAGGGACATAATTGTTCTTCAAGAGAACCTTTCCAATCATGCGATCAGTTCGCGATGGACTAACCTCTCCGTAGTCTCGAATTACGGAGATCATGTCAAAAGAATGGAAAGGGAGATTCTGATCTTCTCCAATGCTGATATAAGGGATGGCCGTTTCTTTATAGACCGCGTAATCTTCCTCGCCGTTGACAGTGATGAGTTTGCCTTCGGCAAAGAATTTTAACTTCTGGTGCAATGATGAAGGAACGGCGCCGGCGGCGTGAATCCATGGTCTTCCAAGTAGGAGACTAAAAGCATTGGGTATTTCCAAGATCTGGAAGGTAATAGAGAATGAGCAAGGACCCACCTCGATTAGGAGATCAATTTCACCGTTCACCACTCTCTTAGAGCCGTCAAAGGCTCGAACGGTGGTCTTGCTTGCACGAATGTGACTCATGTCCACGTTCATCTGTTTCAACGTGGAGACGGGGCAAACGTTAAGAGCAGAGCCGTTGTCGATCATGACTCGACCAACGATGTGGTTGTTGCACTTGCAAACTATGTGCAACGCCCGCAAATGTGCTTGTCCTTCCGTGGGAATTTCGTCTTCCGAAAAGGAAATCTGATTTGAGAAAATAGAATTCACCGTCTCCTCAATTCTATTCGGTGCAGTATCTTTCGGGACTTGTGCCGCGGTGAGAACTTTCAGCAAAGCGTTCCGATGAGGTTCGGAGTTCAAAAGCAATGCGAGCAATGATATATGAGCTGGTGACTTGCTCATTTGCTCGATCACTTTGTACTCGCTTGCTTTGATCACCTTCATGAAGTCTTCGGCTTCTTGATCGGTGACCTTCTTTGTAGAGAATGACACGGCTTTTGGAGCGATTGAGGATTCAGTAGCAAGAGCCTTTCCTTTGTCAATATGCTCTGGACCCTGATATACTCGTCCCGAACGCGTGATTCCCATCGTGCTCATCTTCAATTCTGCACTGGCAACCTCGCTCTCGTATGTCCAGGGAACTCGACTATCGTGATAAGGCTCCTTTGCAGGAACTTCTATAACGAACGGGGCGGGAGCGAATGCGAGTTCTACTGGAGCATAGTTAATAGCAAATGGAATTGAGGGCTTTCGCGCATCTTCTTCCTCCTCAATAGCAGCAATGCTAATCATGTTCACAGAAGGTCCTGCACCTGATCCATGATCCGGAAGAGGATTTGCACGGACATTTGGCGGCTTCACCTCATTAAAGGAGATTTGTCTTGCATCAATCATCTCCTGAATTTTATCCCGGAGTCTCCAACAAGTGTCCAGGGTATGACCAGGAGCACCCCGATGAAATTCGCATCGAAGATTCTGGTTCTGCATGGACGGATCGAAACGAGGATTTGGTGCTTCCGTTTTGATCTTGTCGCCTGCAAGGAGCTGTCTGAATATGTAAGAGGGAGGAGCCGGCAAATTGGTGTATTGCTTGCGTGAACGCGGTTGAGCAGTATTGTCTTGTTGAGTTCTAGGAGCTGGGACACGTTGAGCCGGCTGAGGAGGCCTCGAAGTCGGGGGTCTAACTGGTTGAACTTGAACAGAAGGGTACGGTTGCGGAGGTTGCGACTGGATAACAGTGGGCGGGGTTGAGAAGTAAGCTTGCGGCGTTTGATGAGGTTGCATATACTGCACGGGATGCGCATATGGCTGAGAAATCGGTAATGCAGGGGCGTAGTCCACCGACATTGGGTGTGGAGCTTGATGTCCAGGATTGACGATGCCGATAGTCGCGTTTTTGTCTCTTCTGGATGTTCCGGCAGTTTGTTTCTTCGGTGTCTCTCTGTCTTTATTCCTTGCCGGATCTTCAATTCTTCCTAACTTAACTCCCATATCCAACTTCTTTCCTGCCTCAATCAGGTCTGAGAAAGAGGAAGTATGAGCCAGGAGATGTGAATAATACGCGCCTCTGAGCGTAGAATGAAACAGTTGAACTTGCTGACGCTCAGTGATTGGAGGTATATGCTTTGCCGCTTTTCCCCTCCATTCCGTTGCGTATGCTTCGAAAGTTTGACTTTCTTTCATCTCTGCCATGCTAAGATCAAGAAGAGTAGGAGGTGTCTCTGCACAGAATCGGTATTGGTCGAGGAATTTCTGAGAGAGATCTGTCCATGTAGAGATGTCGCCGGCTTTCAGGGTCATAAACCAATCTAGCGCTGATCCCGTAAGACTGTCTTGGAAAGTCTGGACGACAAATTCCTCATAATCCCAATACGGAAGCATTTTGCTATGGTAGTGACGGAGATGATGCCGAGGGTCTTTGGTCCCGTCGTACCTCTTGAAATCTGGAATTTTGATCTTAGGGGGTAACAACATGCCTGGAAAGAGATTCCAGTCACTATCGCTGAAGTCATGACGGGACGTGCCTGCTTGGAGGGTTCGAATGGTTTCCTCCATTCTCTTCATTCCTTTTCTCCTGTTCATTTTCAGGAGGAATGTTCGTCGGTAGAATTGCAGGTGCGGCATGAGTAGGTGTGCCAGGCTCAGTGGGAGGAATATTTAGAGGCGGTGGAGTTTGGTAGGAGAAGCTCATTTGGGTTTGTGGAGCTTGGAATGAAAAAGGTTCCATAGTGGGAGCAGGGACTTGTGTGATCGCGACTGGAGGAACCGTCGGTGGTGGAACGGTGTAAATGGGGGATTGAGTAGGTATGGTGAGCGGCGGCAAAGTGATCATTGCGGGATCTGTTGATAGGAACGCCGCGGGTGGAAATGGCACTGATGTCGGAGCCGGTGGTGGTGGCATAGGATCACTGACTGGAGTGATTGTCGGCACATATGTCGTTGCTGGAAAAGACATATCTTCGCTATCAGTCACATAAATAGGAGGGTCAATCGGATTCCGATGAACAGTTGTCCTGCGTTCAGGAGGCGGAGTATGGCTTGAGGAAGCTCGGTTTTGATCCCGAAGCATTGCCATGAGCTCTGTCATATTGGTGTTCATATTGGCAGCCAACTGATTAACAATCCCTTCAAGTGCGGCAAAGCGCACGGGATCGACAACATTGGGTGACACTTGTGCAGGAGAAGGGAAGTGCGCTGGAATAGCACCGGAATACGTTGTAGGTGCTGGGAATGATATCACGTGTGTGTCTTCCGGGATGGACTGTGCAGGCATCGGTGGCGCGTCTTGCTCCGAGATAACAGGTTGTTGCTCTTCAGCCATTTTTCCGCGTGCCCGAGTAGGGTATCGATGCGACGCCAGTTGTTAATACCTATATATGTGTAAGTGTATAAGTGCAATTGTTATGTGTTAACCATCTTCTAGATGTAAATGACAGTATATAAATGCATGAGATGTATGAGTTTAAAAACACTAATGCCATTACATCAGCTTGATTCGCGTTTCATAATTTACAAAGGCAGTCTGTTCAAAAGGAAACATAAACATTAAACCGCCAACTGTTACGACCCGTAGCTGAGTGAGCGCTACGCGGATTCTGTACAGGCAAAAACGCTCAGTAAATGAGCTCAAGGGTGGGAGATCCTGCTCGCTCTTGCCTGCGCTCGATCCAGCGTAGCGTTCAAACGCGCTATCTCCCTGTCTTGGCCGGCTACGCGTGCACGAGTTTGAACCAACTCGCTCTGAAGCTCTCTGTGATCAGTGAGTTCTGCGCGAATATCCACTAGCTCACAGCGAAGACGATCTCGTTCTGCTCTAATAACCTGCAGCTCTGTGCGTGCGACTCCTTGACTTGAGCTCTCTGCATCCGAAATGTCTGCGTGCGATGTTGGCAGTATCCGTGGCATGCGTAGTCGACGAACAGGTGCGAATCCATATGGATGGAACTGCATCACATACGCTGCTGTAGCTGCAAAAGCTCGCTCCTCGTCAGTGGGATGTTCTGGAAAGTACAATTGCTGGATGATGCGCGTGCTCCATAAGCGTCGGACCTCTCTAACCCGTAGAATCCTATCCGGGAGTGAAATTGTGGTGTTTGACCATCTGAAGCGGTGTGAAGTGCGATCTGCTTCTATAGGAATATCTTGTAACCCGCCGAGTTGTCTGATGACTCGGGATGGAAAGATAAGTGTGCTCCCCAAATGACTGATTAAGGGAAGCCCTATAATCGAAGGACATCCCATGATCATGGGACCGCCAGGATTCCAACGTGTAGTCCATAAAAACTGTGCTGGGGTGAGCTCCTCCATAAACTGCATCCAGTCGGTGTAGTTACGGTCGGAAGGTCGAAACACATGAAGTAAGCGAGCGATGAGTGATCGCTCGTCGGTGATACATGAAAAAGGATGAGATAAGCCGAACGGCCTGAGGTGTGCGAGAAGCCAAATCTGAAGCAAATGTGGAGATCCTCTCATCCTGCCCCGTCGATTCTCTCGTACATAGTCAAGAGACCGAATGGTCTCAGCCAAAACGGCTTCCACATAACTATGGCCTCCTACCACTTGGAGGATGACTTGAGCAAGTGCCCCGTCTGTGAGGTGCGACGAGTACGGGAATAGCATGGTTCCGAAGATGAGTAAAAGAAATCCGTGACAAGCGTCGCGCTGATAAGACTCTCCTGTGGCATTCAAAGCACGGGTCTGTATGAAGTCTATGAGCCATGTGGTCCTAATGCTGTGCTCCCCTCCATACTGAAGCTCGCAATAAACTTCTTCGTTGCGGAGACCTAAAAGGACGGCTAGTCTGTTCTGTATCGTGGCAAAC
This sequence comes from Punica granatum, assembly GCF_007655135.1. Lineage (NCBI taxonomy): Eukaryota > Viridiplantae > Streptophyta > Magnoliopsida > Myrtales > Lythraceae > Punica > Punica granatum. The sequence goes on along the minus strand of NC_045130.1, from coordinate 21,506,268 downwards.
GGGTTGGGCACCACGATGTCATGAACCGGTGTAGACAGCTGAAGAAGCGTCGCATATTCCTCTATTGTAGGTGCTAACTCTGTCCCATGGAAGCTGAAAACGGCTCGCTGAGTATCCCAAAAACTAATGGCAGTTCTGAGTAGGGTCCAATCAATGGGAGAATCGGCGAGCAATGGTAGGTCTCCTATGAAGAGCCGGAGGAATGCGCGGTCTACTGGGCGGAATATGTTCCAAAGGCGAGTAATGTCCGCTGACGGTGTGATGATGACATCCAGCCTAGGACAGGGACGCGGGCGATCCATTCTTACCTAAATGGATAAGATATTGGTTTAATGTTTATAAACAAACTGATGTAATGTCCTAGTTTGTTTTGGAAATATGCATGCAGGTACAGAAAATAAATTATAGCACGAGTTCTTTACATTATACAACACTCTCTTAGTGAAAACAACAAAAGGCTCGCCTAAAAAAGAAAACTACGAGCCGACTCAAAGACTCAACTTTTGGGTCGGTAGGCGGCGTGAAGGTTATTTTTGGTCCAGCATGACGGTCCCTGTTTATGCATGGTTTCAGTGCTCTACTGGGAAAACCACTAACTAGGGATGGGGGCCCTCGATTCAAGGGTGTCAATTCCTTGAAATCGAGAGAGGATCTTTGGGGGCCGGTTCGGTGGCGGAGCCGACTCGATCCGTTCCCTTACTCGGAACCTCTGACTAACCTAGCTTCCAAAATTGGCGCCCGTGGGATTTCAGGCGAGGTACCTAAATCCACTAGTATGATGCAATGCAAGTGCGGAAAGTAAAGGTGCATAAAGTAGATAAGCGGAAAATTGCAGAAAGCGGTAAATGAACATGCAAGCAAACAAACGGGATCGAGCCTGAACCCACTAAGTATGTCCCCAGTGGAGTCGCCAAGCTGTACGGACCCGAATGTGGACTCTCGTCGGGGCCCGCATCGCGCGCTTTTGGATCGCGCGGCTTGGTCGGAACGTCCACCTTCCCGCGGGGGCGCGCGTCGGACACGCGTGAGAGAAGGAGTCGCCACTTATCATTTTACGACCCGAAGGTCGAGGGCGGATAAGTTACCCTGGGTCTAGGGGTATGGAACACCTAGTTTGTTGTTAAGGCATTGGTATGTGCGGAACCGGAAAGTCCGTGTTCGGGGGTTCATGTTACGTGCGGGCCTATATCCCGCACGCCCTTTCGGTACTCTGGTTTGCTAGGCTTGCATGTTTTATTATTTACCGCGTGAATTAAGCTGCACTCGGCTCGCACGTTTTGACACCGGAGATTCGATGAACCAAACGATGTCGGTTGAGAAGCCGGGAGAGAAGTAAATCTATATGTCAGGGAATTGGTTCACAATCTTGCGTTACAGTTCATCGAACCATGGAGGTTGAATCCCTGCGTGAACCAGAACCGCGAGATCTTGGATTTACTTGTGTCTGGGCAAGCATTAGACCGATTCGATTAATTCGACTCTCGGACCGTTCGCTCACTGACTGGAATTCTTACAGAATAAATGCACCAAATAGAATCTTTACAATGCTCTCAAAACAATAAATACAAATTACAAAAGGGTCGAATTCCAGTCGTTTTGCGTTCGGTTATTATTCCACTCTAACTCACCGTGAGTTTAGGGAAAAGACCGAAGAACTGAAATTCAATGGACGCTATCACTGAATAGGGCGTTGGACCCTGTGACTGTTGATTAGGGTGTTGGACCCTGTGCTCGATGATTAGGGCGTTGAACCCTAATATTATTCGGCCTAGGGATCAGGCTCGACCCGCATGGCAAACAGGTGCGGAAAGATAACACGCAACATGTTAATAACAGACAAAGTGTTTGTTATTGTCGTGTTTACGTGAATTAACAGATTATTAACCCAAGGGTGTTTTTGCAAGCAAATGCCATATGCTAAACAATCAAACATATGTCAATGTTTCAGCATTCGGCTTTGTTTTGAGAACTTGACAAAGAGAGTCAAATCTCAGGTGTGTGAATCGCTTTTACAGTTGTTCTGTATTGTGACACTGAATTACCACTGAATTAACCAAACTCGTGTTTTGACTCTAGATTTGGAATCTAGAATTCCTCCTAACCATTATCTAGTGTTTGGTTAGGTCGAGTGAAAGGTTAATCAGCATTTCACAGGTTTTCTGACAAGGATCAACTGTTCTAGTTACCCGAGTCTATGTTAGGATAACAGAAACTCATCAGTTAGATAAGAAAAGGCTATGCAGATGAACCTGCACCTGAACAGGTAGCCCGTTCTTATCCCGTACTGTAGTGTTTCTGTTATGCTAACCCTAAGGATGTCGCTGGATTGTGAAAAGACAATTTTGCCCTCTATTTGAAAATTGTTTTCAAAAAAGGGGAAAGATCGCAGTGCGGGCCACCTCGGCCTGTAGCCGGTGTCGACCGATTCCCTGGATCATCCAGGGTTGTGCAAGAACCCCAAAAAAGCCAAAGAACCGGTCGATCTGCCCGGAAGTGATCTAGAAAGATCTTCTGTATCTTGACCTGAGTTACCTAGAATCAGGTAAAAACTCAAGTTGAGACACAGAAGCCCTTTCCAGACATCCATGCTACATCGGACCGCGCGTTTCGGGTTTTGAAATTGATAAGTTTGAAAAGGGCACCAACGTCCTTTGACGACTCGTCGACGCGAGTTATCAATTAATGTCCAATTCGGGTAAACTTTATCAGTGTGAAGTGAGTTTAATCGTGTGAGCGTCCCGGTTAACCAGTTTGTGGCATTAATGCTTAAGGGTTGTGCCGAATGCATTAATTGTGAAAACGATTCGCGACTCGACGACCAAGACGATTCCATAAGGATCGAGGATAATTTGGTCTAATGACCGAAACTATCCTCATAACCAAATGGACCCGAATGAGTCATCGATACTCGAATCCATGCATGCTTCGTTTGAAAGAGTCTTTACATGATATTTTAATGGGAATCGTAAAGACATTGAAGTAAAACTTCACATCATCCGATCAACAAATTAAACTTGAGATAAGGAACTCATTCTTGACCCAAGGAAGGCCAAGAAGCCCTCGGCTTCATCTTGTGAAGGGTGGCCGAAGGTTCTCATGGCTCTATCCGAGTCACGAATGATTTCCTAATCGTGGTTTAATTATTTCTCGCATGCTCAAACATCAACCGTGATAAATAGCACCCTTTTTTAACAAAAGCCGGCGTTATCACGATTTGTTTAGCTCATTCAAACATACAAACATTCACAAACGTGTTAATTAAGGAAAAGGATAACATAACACCGGCTTCATGCATTCAATAATGATAAACAAACTCGGAAATTAACTTGAATAGGCTAAGGAGACCGATCTTAACCCGAAAAGAGCAATTTAAATCTCAACCCTCTCCTTTAGAGAATTGGCCGAGACTTAATGTGCCATAATAGGGTCGGGATAGTCTTCTTTATGATGATCCAAGCCCCTTTCCGACATGGTAGCAAGTCCTAAGATAGTGTACGTGCATAATATAACATAAAATTGCATAAAAATTAAATCTTGCAAATGAAACATGCATGAAACACCATAATACTCCATAGCCATGCAAAAATATAAAAAGTCCTAACTCCTCTAAGTCAGAAGTGTTTTACCTAGCCTCGGAATATGAGGAAAGAGTCGGGGAAGTGTTTGAGAGTCGGGTGACTCGGTGGAACCCTTAACAGGGTATTCGGGCGCAAGGGTGGACGTGCACGGGCGTTGGTGGGCACTGACAAGCGCTGGTGTTGGGCAAGGACGTGCGCGGGTGACGGGCGCGGGCGTGCGCGGATGGCGGGCACGGACGGGCGCGGGTGACGGGCGCGGGCGTGCGCGGATGACGGGCGCGGGCGTGCGCGGATGACGGGCGCGGGCGTGCGCTGGTGACGGGCGCGGCGTGCGCGGGTGACGGGCGCGGGCGTGCGCGGATGACGGGCGCGGCGTGCGCTGGTGACGGGTGCGGGCGTGCGCTGGTGACGGGCGCGGCGTGCGCTGGTGACGGGCGCGGGCGTGCGCTGGTGACGGGCGCTGGCTGCGCTCGGTGACGCCTGGCTGCGGATGCTGGCTGCGCTCGGTGACGCCTGGCTGCGCTCGGTGACGCCTGGCTGCGGATGCTGGCTGCGCTCGGTGACGCCTGGCTGCGCTCGGTGACGCCTGGTGACGGGCACTGTTCACCCGAGAGCTCCAACTTCACCCGAAATGATCCAAAATGATAAGCAAACGACTCCAAACTAAAAAACTGGGTTCAGAAATGGAATCCTTGGGTCCGAAACATGTCGTCTATGAAGTTTGAAGAATTTTGGATATAAGTCGGAATAGTGCCCGCTATGGATCCCGACCTAAACTCCAAAGCTATTTGGCTTGATTCTTGATTTTCATGAAGTTCTTTGCTTGCTGCTGGTTCCTAAGGAGTTGAGAGCATTTTCTAGAGGGAGAAACTAGCAAGATGAGGTGTGCCTCATGAATGATTAGCTTAATCACAAATAGGCAATATATATGTGAAGCTAATGAGCAATTAAGCAAAACAAAGCACCATTAAGGGCCTCATTAATGAAGGTCGGTTGCCCTAATGGAGATGAGGATGAATGTCATCCAAGTATCTTGATGAGGAAGAGCCAAGAAGCATTAATGGAGGTGGAGTTAATGGCTTGAGTGTTGACTTGGAAGACCAAAGATATTTTGGGCTAGGTGAGGGCAAGAGAGGAAAGGGGAAAAGGCCGAAAAGTTTGGGGCAAAGGGCGGTTGCCCTTGGGCAGCCCGTGGGTCCCACGGCTTGTGAGGAGAAACCGGGAAAAGACTCGGGTCTCGATTGGTCGCGTATTCGAAGTTCGTGGTTCGAATTGAACGTCGAATTGTCTGTATACGCGTGAAAACGGAGTTAATGAGCCCAAGATTGACATTTTCTATTGAGAAATGTCCCGGATGTGTGTGGGGCTCGGGAGCCGATTTTGCCCATTGCAAGTGATCGGGGCGAAGTTGTCCGCTTCTGACAGCATATCCCGTGTCTGCATCTCATGTTGGTCATTTTGGCATAAGTTGTCAAACCACGTGAACAATCATCCCTTAAGCCGGTAATGCTAACGTGGGGGCCGGAGACGTCCTAGGAGGCCGAGACTGGTTTTCTCAAGATGACTTCTGAGTTGCTTGGGCACTCCGGAGATTACTGTAATCTCTGTTTGTCAAGATTAGACCTCCAAGGACTTGAAGAGTGTATCTGAGACCTCTAAAGCACTGTTTGAGAGATCTAGATGAGTTGTGTGAATTATTCCGACGACTCCACATTGAGCCTTAAGAAGGCTAGCATTGTGTAACGTAAGCATTCGGCGTCAAATTTCCCCAAAGAGGACCTCCGGATATGGATTTCCACTGAAAATGGTCATTTCCGCTCTTCGGAGGTTACTCGGGAAACCGCGAAGGGTTTTGCTGTCTGTTTTGCCCAATTGTGAATGTCTGCTAGAGTTTTCTGGGCAATGCAGTATGAACTTCGTTTGCCGTAATTCCATCAGACCCTTCTCCGGCTATGCTCTTCTGAAGAGGGGTGTGCTTGTTTTGCCGTTCGGAAGTCATTTGAAGTGTCTGTGTGACTTCCAAAAGACAATCTGAAGCGTTGTTCCTACTCTGTGTGCTGATGGGGCATGGCCGCGTCTGATATTTGGAATTAACTTTTCTCTAGGAAACCGGCATTTTTGGACTTCCACTGAAAAGTTGTCTGTATACAGAAAGTTGTTCTGTATAGAACAGATGATTTGCAAAATGCCTTTGGGGACACTCTTCATCTATTTGGCACTGGTGTGGATTTTTGGAGTCCAATATTCACTATCTTCCGATGACCGAGCGAACTATCGGAAAATAGTGCCGTCCGTGTAATACACTGAAAACGCCGGTTTTGGACATTGTTGAGTTCTTTGGTCGCTCTGTTCCCCTTTGGTGACCCCTAGAGTCCTTCTGTCATGTCCATGGGCCATTTGCTCAATTTTGCCAACTTGAGGATGAATAGTGATTTCTTGCTCTGCCGAGCCGTTTTCTGTATTCTGCTCAAGTCGTGGCTTGGGTCATTGCTAATATCATTGTTTGGAATGGTGAGCCAAAATGGGGTGCTGACACCCGTGACATGCGTCGCGCTGGTAGGACTCCAGTCTGAAAGCTATGCGATCCTGACGCCGTGATCCCATCCTTGATGAAGCTCTTGGTGGACCTCTTGGACGGGTATGCCGAGGAGGGCGGAGAGTTGGCTTCGAATTACTGCGAATGGGTTGGGCACAAAGATGCCTTGGGTGGTAGGCGTGGGCCTCTGGATGAGTGCCATATACTCCTCAATTGTGGGTGCCAACTCTGTTCCCTGGAAGTTGAACACTGCATGTTAGGGGTCCCAGAATTCGGCGGTGGTCCTTAGGAAGATCCAATCCACCGGAGTTTCAGTGAGCATAACCACGTCTCCGATGATGCCTTGAATAAAGGCGCGATCCACTAGGCGGAGTGTCCTCCAAATGCGCATGATTTCTTGTCTAGGCGGTGTGATTGCTTCAAGCCTGAGGCCGGGAGCCGGGTGGTCCATCCTTACCTAAATGGAGGAGATGCCGACTTAACGTCTTAAGAATCAAACCAATGTAATGTCCTAAGTCGTTTTGGAAATAATGCATGCAGTGTGGAAAGATAAACTATAACCGTGTTCTTTACAGTATACATCATTCTTTCTCAAAGAAAACAACAAAAGTAAATGTGCTTAACATAAATGTACGGAAAGCGATAAATAAACATGCAAGCAAGCAAATGGATTTGAGCCCGAACCCACTAAGTATGTCCCCAGTGGAGTTGCCAAGCTGTGCGCACCCGAATTTCATCTCGTCGAGGCACGCATGCGCGAAGCCTATGCAACGCGCCTTGGGAGTGTCCACCTTCCCGGGGACGCGCGATGGACGCGCGTGAGAAGGAGTCGCCACTTATTGTTTACGACCCGTAGGTCGAGGGCTGTTGAGTCGCCCGGGTTTAGGGTACGGGGTACACCTAAATACTAAGGCAATGGTCGTACGGAACCAGAAATTCCGAATTCGGGGGTTCTATTACGTGTGGGCCTATATCCCGCACGCCCTTTCGGTACTCTAGTTTGCTAGGCTTGCCGTTTTGTTTATTTACCACGTGATTTAGGGTTGCACTTGACTCGCCCATTTTGACACCGTAAAGTCGATGAATTGATCAAGTTGGGCCAAGAATCCGAAAGATGAGTAAACTTGTGCGTCGAGGAATCGGTTCACATTCTTCGCGTTACAGTTCATCGGACCGTGGTGGTCGATTTCCTGCACGAACCGAGACCACGAGTATTCGAGTTTACTCCTCTCTTGGTAACAATAGACCAACTTGACCGGTTCAACACTCGGACCTCTCGCTCGCCGATCGGGGATCCTTACAAATGAATGAGTGAATGTACAAACAAAATCCTTGCAATGTTCTCTCGAATAATTACAAAGTGCAACTGAATAAGTAAATGGATCCCGATCGGTTTGCATTAAGCCAATATTCCACTTCGGCTCACCGTGTGTTTTGAATGACCGATAAATAAATTAAGGCAACGCGGGCTCAAGGAGCCGGGGGTCGGGTCCGATTGAACCGACGGTTTGCGGGAGAACCGATTAGTTCTCACTGTAACCGTTCAGCCAATCGAGCTCCCGGGTGATATCTAAACACGTTTCACACATCGAATCCAAATTGCCTTCCACATAGGCCATATTTGGAATGTGACGGTGACTCGAGGCTAGATCCCATTCCGCACTCGGGTTGCACGCGCTCAGTGAGTTAGGAGGCGTTGGACCTCGTGTTCGGTGATTTGGGGGGTTGAACCCCGTGCAACACGTAACCTATGGGCTCGGACCCGAACCGCAACAAATTAGCAAGAGTAAATGGAAAACAGAAGAAAACTGATGAAACTAATGGAAAACAAACAATAACTGACAAATAGAGTTAAATACAGACAAGTTGTATATTAAGTCGAGTGTACGTGACTTAATCAGTTATTAACCGGGGTTGATTATCAAACAATGTATCTAACCTAGGCAAACAAAGAAGTGGGCTAGGATAGGGTTCTAGGCCAATTATATGTGTGAATTTATTTTAGAACTTTATTCGGTGAGGTGTCACTGCGGTTTCACCGAATTAGCCAAACTTGTATTTTTGACTCTAGATTGGAACCTAACATTCCACCTATCCATTATCTAATGTTTGATTAAGTCGAATACATGATTAATCCAGTTCTTCGTGTTTTGCAACGAAAATAAGAACGTCCACCACCGGATCTACAATAGGGGGTAGAAACACCGAAAGCAGACGGAATGGGCCATACGAATGAAACTCGCACCCGAACGGGCAGCCCCTTTCCGTCCATAGATCGAGGTGTTTCCGACCCCCTAATGCCTAGGATATCGGTGAATCATGGAATGACAATTATGCCCTTGGGTAATAAAACATGTGATGTTTAGATATAAATTAAAGATCGTGTGACACGAGGAGGTCTAAAAAGAACTCGCGCGCCTCGACTCGAGCCGCCTCAAATTGGGCCCGGACTCGAGTCGTAATGCGCGAGTACTCGCTAGACTCCGATTCTACTCGCATTACACATCTCAATGTTTTGAAATTGTGAGCTTTTTAAGGAAAATGGCATTTCCGCCGTTCCGTGAACCATCGATGTGTTTACGAATCAGTGATCAATTTATCCAATTATTTAGTCCAAGTGATTTAATTAATCGAATAACACGTCCCATTTCTCCCATTCGTGAAATTCTTCGATGATTATTGTTCCACATTGCGGTTATGGTTTTGATGGGTAATTGTCCGGATCTAGCATGCCTAACAAGTAACTTGCACTTATTCATCAACTAAAGAGGAATATAACCACAAACAATTCCAAGAATCGGCTTTAAAATGGTAGGAGAGACAAACCCTCACTCAAAGGGGTCTCGAAGCTTTCGGCCATTCCCTAAGGATAGTCGGCCGAATGCCCCTCGACCCGATATGAGTGTCGATGGGTCTCTCGTATCAATTTTAACCGACCCTTGCATGCATCAAGTAACGTGCACACGAGAATAACACACATCCCATTAAGTCAATGTCAACAAAGCGATATTTACTCATTTAATGATAAACTCGGAAGTGAATCACGGGAAACGCACGGCATCACGGAACGAAGAAATCCAAGACTTCGAGTGGGTCAAGGAACCTCACGGCCCCCTTTGCAAGGAAGATGGCCGTAGGTTTTCCTTGACACAACCGACCCATAGGGTCTCTCCCTCCTAGATTCCGAACCTTTCTCGTCGTGCCATCACATTTCAATCACGATTAGAGACATCACGATCGTGGGAACGACTAAATCCGGAAGGATGAGATGGTCATGGACCCTAGAGAGTCAAAGAGGCTCACGGCTCCCCATATGAGGCTTGGCCGAGAGGTTCCATGGCTCTCTTGAGTCTATGTCGGCCTCATCCCTTTAGATTTGAGCCATTTCACGTTATGCATACATATCATATGATAATAAAAATCTAAAACGTGGGGAAATGAACACATTCGAAGAAGGAGAGAACCTCATGTCCTCGGATGAGCTTGGAAAGCTCACGGCACCCTCCAATGGGTACCAGCCGTGAGCCCTCATGGCTCCTCCTCGACATGAAGGTCTCTTCAACTCCAACCATGGCGTCATGGCATGCACATTTATACGATGTATGGACGTAGCAAAAAAGAATAAAACACGTAACATTGCATGGGGTTGCATGGGAGTACATGAATCCGCATGGAAGAAAATAACTCGCATGTTCTTCAATTAACGATCACCTCAACTCCTTAAGACAAACAAATATGAAGAACCTAACTTCTCTAAGTCGTAGAGGAATGTTACCTAGCCTCGATGTACGAGGGAAAGAGTCGGGGAAGCGGCGAGAGGGTCGGGTGACCCAATTGGACGTCACGGGCGGGAGACACCTGTAAGGCAACTTGGAGAAAACGAGGTCGACACGCTAGCTCCGACCACGGCACGGTGCAAGATCGGGTTCCTTGGACTCCTAAGGGACGGACCTAGACGTTCGTGGATAGTCCCGAATAAGCCAAGGCCTAGACAAACCCGAAACAGTGAGAGAAAGTTCGGTGAAAAACAACGGAACCCGATAAAGGGAAAGGAGTGAAACGGAGGTTGTGCATGGTTGTATAGCTCTTGGACCGTGACCACCTCTTCACGAGGAAGAGTGAGGGTCATGAGGGACCCTTCGAACGTGATGGCACGACTCGCCGAAGTCGTGGGAAGAAATGGCACGTCGTAGAAGTCCGGATGCACCCGATGACGGTCTCGGGACCCGATGGTTCTCACGGCTAGAATGTGATATTAGAGGCTTCAAATGGAAAATATGAGCTCGGGAATGGACTTAGAGGGTGGGAAATATGTAGGATATGAAGTTTGGTTATGTTTGGCTTGAGTCGGGTCGGGCGGTGCTCGAAATACCGAGTGGTTTTCCATCGGTTTTGGCCGGTTTCGGCCTTGGGACGGGTCGGACGAAATGAGGGAGAGGGCTGGGGTTTGAGAGGATTTTAGAGAGAAGTTGGCTTGAGAGAGAGTGAGAATGAGGAAGTGATTAAACTTAACGGTGTAAGGGCTTATAAAGGGGACCTTAATGAAGCAATTAGGGAAGGTTAAGTGTGCTTATGAGGGTTAAGTGTGGGCTGCCGAAAATATCAAGAGGGTTAGGGTGGGGTTTTGTGAGTGGAAGGTTGATGGGAGTTGATGGGAATTGATGGAAAGATGGGAGTTGATGTGAAGAAGTGTAAGGGATATTTGAATTGTGTGGTGGAGGGAATGGGGGAGGATTGAGCCGCCGGCCATGGGATCTAGCCGTGGCTAGGAGTTGGAGCGGAGGCTTAGGGTTTGAGCCGTGGCTTGGAGGCTTGGCTTGGCTGAGCTGTGGGTCCCATTCGACTAGGAGAAAAGCCAGGAGAAGCTCGAGGCTCGATCGATCGCGCGTCCGATCCCTGAGTTCCGATTAAATGATAGATTTGGAATGTTTGCACGAAGAGAATTTGAATGAGCCTAATATCACCATATGTCATGTGAACGAATATTCGAGTGACTCGGCACCTCGAGAGTCGGTTTTGCCCCATTTGGACACTTAGAGTGGAGTTGACCGTCCCCGTTCTCCAATTGCTCCTTTGTGCATTGTAGTGTTCGTCTCGGTGAGCTTTTTGTCTCGTGCGGGATCGTTGGCTCGTCGTCCTCGACTGGAGGCCCTGGGCCGGAGGTGACCTAGGGATCCGCGATTGGGGTTTTCTCAGTGTTTCCCGAATGTCTTGAGGTGTTTGGAAACCGCTGTGGCCTCCGTTCGTCAGAAACATGCTCCGAAGACTTGCAGAGAGGCGTTCGTGACCACTGAAATGTCACTCGGGAGACTTGACTGATTTGCTTGGCCCGAGACGAAGTGATTTCCCTAGTCCTAGGAGTTGTAGGGAGTGAGTGGTGTGAAGCTCGGACGTCAACTTTTCACCGAATGAGCTCTGAACGCTAGATTCTGTTTGACGGGGTCCCCTTTTCCGGGTCGGGACTCACTCGGGAGACCAATGTTTGGAAGATTGTGAGCATAGAGTCGCTGAATACTTCTAGCTCTTTTACCTTGAAGTCGATTGCCGCTTGTAGGCCGAGGATGCATGCCTCGTATTCGGCCACGTTATTGGTGCACGGGAAGTCGATCTTTGCCGCCACCGGGTAATAGCGTCCGTCCTAGGTGTCAGCACCCCATTTTGGCCCACCGGCTTCCCGCACAAGGATTCCCGACTGAAGCTCTGGACACTATTCATCGCCCGGCAATCGGAGGCAAATAGGCGGGCACGGGGTCATGAACAATAAAGAAAAACACGGTCCACTGAGAAAGGCGGAAGAAAGCAGTAAGAAGAACAGACGAACGAGGAATCCCGAAAACAACGGAGTTGGCACTGTGGCACTATTCATCACTGAGTCACCGAAGCACCGAAAGGTGCCCAATATGGGGCTCCAAAAATCCCTCCCAGTGCCAAAATGACCAATGACACGTCCGGGCGCATTTCCGGGACATCCTGCTTAAGCCGGGACACCCCGATCCCCCCACAGACGCCTTTTCTAACAGAGCTCCCGGGGTTCGCTCCACTGACAAGCAAACGGCCCCTCAAAACGGGTGTACAGGCGCCCAGGGACCACCAGGGCCGGGGAACAAGCTTCAGACAACCTTCCGGAACTCGGCTCGATCTCCCGAAGTACGCTTCAGTGATCACGAACGCCTCCCGGTGAACCTTCGGGTATTTCCACGGAAAGCAGAGACCACAACGATCTCTGAGTACCTCACGATAACCTCCAAGCACCTCAAGGCATTTAGGGCACACTGAGAAAATCCTGGTCGAAGTCCCTAGGCCTTCCCGGGCCAACGATCCCCCCACGGGGCAAAAGGATCGTCAAAACAAATGCAAGGATGCACAAAGGTCAATCGGGGGTCGAGGGGCGCTAAATTCCACTCCGAACGTCCAAACGGGGCGAAACCGACTCCCGAGGCGCCGAGTCGCCCGAACGTTCATCCACGCGACGCATGGCGATATTGGGCTCGCTCAAATCCTCATAGTCCAAGCATTCCAAATCTTCAAATTAATTGAACATCGGAGGTCGGATGCGCGCTCAATCAAGTCTCAAGCGTTTGCCGGCTTTTCTCCTAATCGGATGGGACCCACAGCTCAGCCAAGCCAAGCCGTCAAGCCGCGGCTCAACCCCAAGCCACGGCTCAACCCTCGGCTCCGATTTGACAGCCCAAGCCGCGGCTCAAACGGCTCAATTTGGTGGCTCAAACCCAAGAAGCTCCCTCCACCACACATTTCAAATCCTTCTTACACCCATCACTTCCTATCACTTCCACTCTTCCATCCATCAACTCCACTCTTCCATCCATCACTTCCCATCAACCTTTTCAAGACAACTTCCCCTCCCTAATCCCTCTTAAGAAATTCGGATGCCCTAAGCACCATTTAATTGCATTTAACTTCACTCAATCTTGTCATTAAGCTTGCATTTATAAGTCCATTTGGTCATTAACTTAAACACTTCTTCATTCTCCTTCTCTCTCAAGCCAATCTCTCTCTAAAATCCTCTCAAACTCCAGCCCCTCCCCTCACTTTCATTCAGCCCGTGCCAAGGCCGAAACCGGCTAAAATCGCCGGAAAACCACCCGGTATTCCGGTAACCACCCGACCCGACTTAACCCAAAAATTCTCAAACTTCATAGCCTACATATTACCTACCCCCTAAGTCCATTTCCGGACTTGGATTTTCGATTTGAGGTCCCCAAGACCCCGTTCCAGCCGAAATTGCAATCGGGTCCCGAGACCCTCACCGTGCGCACCGAACACTAACGGCGTGCCATTTCATCCCACGACCTCGGAGAGTCGTGCCATCACATTTAAAGGGTTCCTCACAACCCTCACCCTCTCTCGTGAAGAGGTGGTCACGATCCGAGGGCCGACCAACCGTGCACGACCTCCGTTTTGCCCATTTTCGCTAACCGGGTTTTTGTGTTTTCACTGGAATTTCTCTCATCATTTCCGACTTATTCAGGGTTCGGCACGCTCGGAGCTTTCCGTGCCCACCTAGATCTGCCTCTTAGGAGTCCAACGAGCCCGACCTTGCACCGTTCCGTGATCGGAGCGAGCGTGCCAAGCCGTTTTCCCGTGACTGCCGCGGCTGCCCACACTCGGGTCACTCCATCCGCAACTTCAAGCCGAGTCTTGCGACTCCCACGGCCACTTCTCCGACTCCTTCCTCGTGTTCCGAGGCTAGGTAAGACTCCTCTATGACTTAGAGAAGCTAGGTTCTTCGATATTTGTTTGATATGGGGTGTTAGGGGGCTCATTTCGCATGATTTTCCTTAGATCCCGGGTTTGGCCCTTGAGCAACTTCGTGAACCATCCGACTTTGAAATGAGCTGAAATTTTTACCACAGACTCTTGATGTTATTTTAAGTCCCCACATAAAATTTCAGATTTTTTTGGGCGCTGGATCTCTGGATAAAAAATGTTTACCCGTTATTTCGGTATTCTCGGCCAGATTTTGATATGTCTCGTGAACCATCCGAGTTCGAAATGAGCTGAAATTTTTACCACAGACACTGGATGTTATTTTAAGTCCCCATACAAAATTTCAGATTTTTCTGTGCACTGGATCTCCGGATAAAAAATGTTTACCCGTTATTTCGGTGTTTCCGGTCTGATTTTGATAGATCTCGCGAACCATCCGACTTCAAAATGAACTGAAATTTTTACCACACATTCCTGATGTTATTTTAAGGTTCCACACAAAATTTCATATTTTTATGGGCGCTGAAACTCCAAATAAAAATTATTTACCGAACTTTTCGTATATTCGACAAATGATATCACCCTGTTTTTTTGGGTCTAATTTAGCCCTCTCCAAACTGAATCTAGATCCAAAATAGACCCCTTGACCCTGATCCAACTCTGTTTTCATGTTTATTACGTTTACGATTTACCTCATTTTTCGTGCCGATGCCATTTTATTGATTCCATTATATATCATGTTTGTGTTTGTATTACATGTTTATTTGTGATTCCAAGACCATGGTGGCATCGACTTTGTAAATGTGTGTTCTTATTATGTTTGGCGTCTTACGCATGCAAGAAACGATTAAAACCGATTCTTGTAATTGATTGCAATTATATTTTTTGTTTAAATCATTAGCTTCACGATTAATTTACATGTTAGGCGCATTAACCCCGAACAATCATCTCATTAGCCCATAATAATCAAGGTTTAACTCCTCAATCACTAAACCATTCCACAAACGAGAAATGGGACGCATCATTTGATTAATTAAATCACTTGGACTAAATAATTGGACAAATTGAATATTAATTCGTAAACGTATCGATGGTTCATGGAACGGCGGAAATGCCCTTTTCCTTAAAAGCTCATAATTTCAAAACATCGAGACGTGTAACACGAATAGAATCGTGTCTAGCAAGTACTCGCGTACTATGACTCGAGTCCGGGCCCAATTTGAGGCGGCTCGAGTCGAGATGCGCGAGTCCTCTTTAGACCTCTTCGTGTCACACGATCTTTAATTTATATATGAACATCACATGTTTTACCACTCAAGGGCATAGTCGTCATTCCGTGATTCATCGATATCCTAGGCTTTAGGGAGTCGGAAACACCTCGATCTATGGACGGAAAGGGGCGGCCCGTTCGGGTGCGAGTTTCATTCGTACGGCCCATTCCGTTCACTTTCGGTGTTTCTATCTTCCTATCGTAGATTCGGTGGTGAACCTTTTTATTTCAGTTGAAAAAGACGAAGAACCGGATTAATCATGTACTTGACTTAAACAAACATTAGATAATGGATAGGTGGAATATTAGATTCCAATCTAGAGTCAAAATACGAGTTTGGCTAATTCAGTGAAACCGCAGTGACACTTAATTGAATAAGAGTCATAAAACAAACACACACATGTAATCGGCTTAGAACCTTATCCTAGCCCGCCCTCTACGTTTGCCTAGGTTAGATGCATTGTTTGCCAATCAACCACGGGTAATAACTGATTAAATCACGTACATTCGACTTAATACACCACTTGTCTGTATTCACCGACAATTGTCAGTTGCTTTCTGTATCGTGTCAGTTGCATCCGTTTTTTTTTGTTTTATTCTTGCTTTTGATGATTTATTGCGGTTCGGGCCCGAACCCATAGGTCACGTGTTGCATGGGGTCCAACGCCCCAAATCACCAAACACGAGATCCAACGCCTCTTAACTCACCGAGCGAGTGCAACCCGAGTGCGGAATGGGATCTAGCCTCGATTCACCGTCACACTCCGAATACGGCCTATGTGGAAGGCGGATTTGGATTGAGTGCGTGAAACGTGTTTAGATATCACCCGGGAGCTCGATCGATCCAACGGTTACAGTGGAAACAAGTCGTTTTTCTGCAAACCGACGGTTCGATCGGACCCGACCCCCGGTTCTTTGAGCCCGCGTTACCTTAATTTATTTATCGGTTATTCAAAATACACGGTGAGCAGGAGCGGAATAGTGGCCCAATGCAAACCGATCGGGATCCATTTACTTATTCGGTTATACTTTGTAATTGTTCGAGAGAACATTGTGAAGATTCTATTTGTATGTTCATTCATCTCCTTGTAAGGATCCCCGATCGGTGAGCGAGAGGTCCGAGTGCTGGATCGATTAAGTTGGTCTATCGCCACCAAAGGGTGAGTAAGCTTGGATACTCGTGGTTTCAGTTCACGCAGGGAATCAACCATCACGGTTCGATGAACTGTAACGCTAAGATAGTGAACCGACTCCTCGATGCACAAGCCTACTCATCTTTCGGACTCTTGGTCCAACTTGATCAATTCATCGAATTTACGGTGTCAAAACGAGCGAGTCGAGCGCAACTCTAAATCACGCGGTAAATAAACAAAATGGCAAGCCTAGCAAGCTAGAGTACCGAGAGGGCGTGCGGGATATAGGCCCGCACGTAATAGAACCCCCGAATTCGGAATTTTCGGTTCCGTACGACCATTGCCTTAGCATTTAGGTGTACTCCGTACCCCTAGACCCGGGTAACTTGCCGGCCCTCGACCTTCGGGTCGTAAAATGGCAAGTGGCGACTCCTTCTCACGTGCGTCCGTCGCGCGTCCCCGGGAAGGTGGACACTCCCAAGCCGCGTTTGCTTAGGCGCGCGCATGCGTGCCCCGACGAGATGAAATTCGGGTGCGCACAGCTTGGCGACTCCACTGGGGACATCTAGAGGGTTCGGGCTCAATCCCGTTTGCTTGCTTGCTTGTTTATTTACTGCTTTCCGTCGTTTACGGCTTATCTACTTATGCACATTTATTTCACGCATGCATTGCATATCATGCTAGCTTTAGGTGCCTTGTCCGAAATCCCACGGGCGCCAAAATAGTAAGCTAGGTTAGTCAGAGGTTCCGAAATCCTCGCTCGATTTCAAGGAATTCACACCCTTGAGTCGGGAGCCCCCATCCATAGATAGCACGGTCCTTGTAGCACCGAACCATGCATCGTGCTATGCCTCCATGCAAGCCTTCAACCCGACGCCGACAACAGTCCATCGAGTCGGCCTGCGTGCCACTTGAGTCTTTTCCATTTCGAGAGCGATGTACATGTAATTTCTATTAAGCCGTGGGCATTTACTCTCTTCGCACACATGCATCATGCAATTTTCAAAAAATAGGATGTCATTCATGTTGACGAGTCCTAGGCGGATTTTCCTGTTGTCTTGGTAAGGGACGCCTCGCTCGGCCTCCTGCCCGCGCCTCGGCAGAGTCCACCAGAACACAAGAACCTCACCGACCCGCCACGAAATGCAGATGGCGTATACTCTGGGACAACATGATCGACCTCATCAACACTAGGTTCGATCACCGAGAGGTCGTTGAGAAACGAAGAACTCGCCGGCCAACCACCTTAGAGGGAGCTCTCCCAAACTCGTGCCAAGATGCAGAGATGCGGTCAGGAGCTCGCTTGAGCGAACGCCGCCCTGGAGAGGTCTAGGAAAGGGCCTCATGAAGACCCACACATGCACTCTAGGATAGATATCTCCGCGAGGCCCTCGCCTAGACCCGGCGCTTTCCAAGGCGGCGCTCGCTCAAACCCCGAGTGTGGTGGCAAATCAGCTTAAGGCTCTATTTTACAAAATTTGCATTGTACTTTGAACTTTTCGAGTCAATGTGAACGACAACATTAGCTTTTGAAAACTCACGCATTGCACGCATCCTATTTATTTACTATTTTACACGAGAATTAACACTACCACACGGTAGACAAAGTTGTGACCGCCTTTGCAGGTGGATCTCTCGTGGTCCTCACCCTTCCTCCACGGCGAGACGATCAGTAGCTCAAGGGCCAACCATCTAAGCAACACTAACTCCCCATTAATCCCGCGCAATCGATTACGTCATTGCATGGTTGAGCACACGTCCCTCGATGCTACAAGTGCTTCCACCAGCACAATAGTGTGCTCTTTCCGCGTCGTGCGAGCACACCCCTACCTTGCCCATGCACGCATCCTCGACACACCTTGTGCATGTCCCTCAGCGCGCTCGCACGACGCCTACCAGGCTAGTTCAATCCCCTAAGCCCTTATGCTGAAATCGCGAATATAGTTTGCTCCTTCATTGTTTTCTTTCCCATTGTAGAAAATTCTACACAAGAAGACAGCATGAATACTGATCGACCACAATTGAGACAACAAACGTCTTACATCCATCCAGCTCTGTGGGATTTCAACACTAAGTCCTCATCCCTGCTCCACAAAGCAAGACCGCAAGCAAATCAGCGTCACCGCATTGCAGCGCCTCACGCTATTCCTCAGCATTGACCTTTGCTTTCGCATTTCTTGCACTTTCCTATCAACCCCGCATTTACTACATCGGGCTTCGGCCCCGCATCGGGCTCCGGCCCTGCATCGGGCTCCGGCCCCGCATTTATTGCATCGGGCTCCGGCCCCGCATTTATTGCATCGGGCTTCGGCCCCGCATCGGGCTCCAGCCCTGCATCGGGCTCCGGCCTCGCATTTACTGCATCGGGCTTCGGCCCCGCATCGGGCTCCGGCCCTGCATCGGGCTCCGGCCCCGCATTTATTGCATCGGGCTCCGGCCCCGCATCGGGCTCCAGCCCTGCATCGGGCTCCGGCCTCGCATTTGCTGCATCGGGCCTCGGCCCCGCATCGGGCTCCGGCCCCGCATTTATTGCATCGGGCTTCGGCCCCGCATCGGGCTCCGGCCCCGCATTTACTGCATCGGGCCTCGGCCTCGCATCGGGCTCCGGCCCTGCATCGGGCTCCGGCCCCGCATTTATTGCATCGGGCTTCGGCCCCGCATCGGGCTCCAGCCCTGCATCGGGCTCCGGCCCCGCATTTACTGCATCGGGATTCGGCCCCGCATCGGGCTCCGGCCCTGCATTTACTGCATTGGGCTTCAGCCCCGCATCGGGCTCCAGCCCTACATCGGGCTCCGGCCTCGCATTTATTGCATTGGGCTTCGGCCCCGCATCGGGCTCCGACCCTGCATCGGGCTCCGGCCCTGCATTTACTGCATCGGGCTCCGACCCTGCATTGGGCTTCGACCCCGCATTTACTGCATTAGGCTTCGACCATACATCGGCCTCTGGCCCTGCATTTACTTTTGGGTTTCGGCCCTGCAGCGGGCTCCGGCCCCATTTTTGGGCTTCGGCCCCGCATCGGGCCTCGATCTTGCATTTACTGCTTTCGGGCCTTGGTCCTACATTTACTGCTTTCGGGCCCCGGCCCAGTATTTACTGCTTTTAGGGTTTGACACCTCGCATCTACTGCTTTCAGGCTCATCTAAAGTCAAAAATCGACTTGGATTCAAATTCATCCAAGCGATACTCCGATGAGCAAGTCTAATCCTTCAACCGCAAAAGATCACAAGCAACGACTCCGACGAACAGAGCATGGCCCTGCCCACCCGCCGCGAGAGTCACTAGCACGGTCACATCTCCAACCGGAGAATGATCCCTACCCACCTTCCGCTGTGGCCAACGACCAGCCGCCGGGGCAACACGCATTCTTCCTTAAACTCTCTTCTATATATGCATTCATAAATGGGTTCCCGACGTGAACAAACCCTTCTAGTGGCACTAGGACAGTCCCGAAGACGCCCTATTGATTCTGTCGGATCTGTTCAACTCGCCAGTCCTCTTAGGACCCGGCTCCTCGAGTCTTTCTTAAGACGGCTGCGAATGCCAACCCGCAATTAGGGAAAGTACGCCTATACGGCTCACAATCACAGTCTGACCACCCCAGGGTGGTGATGATTAGACTCCCGGAATTTAGTGTCCCCCACGCGCGGCACCCACGGGTCGCGCGCTGGATGAGGGAACCTCCCATGGGTCCACCTTACATTTCTTACCACACATTTCACCGCATAATCGCCTAATACATCACTTCCTTTGTTGTATTTCACAGGGGCACGCCGGTCACAGGCAAAGAGCAATGCGCGGGTTCACACCTCCTCGAGAACTCTATCGGGCCCTTCACCCTTTTACTTCGATCGGGGAAGGGTCCGACCATGAGGTACCCCCCTACGGAGCTGAAGACGAAGACAATTGAGCGAATTACTCAGCATCGATGAAACCGTCTTCCTTGAACATTCGACAACTTTAATAGCGTGCACCATCCAAGAGGCACGCACTGTATTGAACAGCAAGAAACGATCGGGGATATCGCACCAGAAGCTTGCCACGGGCCAACTTAATAAATGAAGACTGGGGCATCCCCGTTTGGACATTCGTACAGGGGCAACATCGGTTGTTTATTCGCGGAGCAATCCTACATTTTCTTTTCTTAGACAATAGGGGAAATTCACTTATAGTACTTGTAAGGGCAAATGACGAAGTTCGACTTCCGAGTGCCTAAGAGTCAAGCTTCCGAGAAGACCGTTCCCCATGAAGTGGGATTGGGTCAAGTACACTAAAGCATCTCAGCAATACAAAGTCGAGGAGTTTCAAACAAAGGCACGGGGCACAAAACAAACCCCAGCTGCGAAAAAAGAGCGAAAAGACGCGGGAAAAACCCGCCAACAAAGAAGAGAAGAGAGAGCGAAAAGACGCGGGAAAAACCCGCCAACAAAAAAATGGGCCAATGCCGAGGTTCACCAAAGCACCGGCTCCGCCAATCCAAAGAAATCAACAAACCCCAACAAAAAGGGGGGCAGCAGTCGCAACTCCTTGACGAAGACAAAATATCTCGCACTCGGAGGTCGAATTTTTCGAACCCTTCACCCTTGCAAACTCGAGAGACAAAAGAATCGAGCCCGCTAGGTCGAAAACCCCCCTTTGGGGGCGGCCTAGGCAAAAATTAGGACAAAAGAGAGGCACGACTGAAAATCCCAAGGCGGGCGGTCGTGGCAAAAGGAGAGTTCATCCCCTTTAGGTTGAGAGGTACGGCCCCGAGGTGGGTGACCGTAGCAAAAGGAGAGCAAAACGAGAGATAAACAAAACAGTCACCCTAGGCTCTCGCACACTGCGCGAGCTAGGGATCCCCAAGGGAAATGGCCAGGTTATCCACTCCAAAGCGATCCCCGATCGGCTTTTCAACACAATCCAACTTTCCAAGGCGGATTCTTTCCCAGGCATACTGGACAACCGAGCACGTCATCCGAGGAGTTTGGCACAGCCCATATCGCGGAAAGACAAGAAGGGGGGTACATTTCGCTGCAGGCGTGAACCCGTGTATCCTTTTAGCTTGGGGCAACGTGCTCTCTAAGCTCTCTCTTTTCTCCTTATCATTTACATAACTCCAAACTGGATCACAGTCACCCCTCAATCGACTACCACAAAGCCAAAATCCCAGACATTCCTTTCCGGGAGCCTAGTCATAACACTTTGGGAAGACTAGACTGAGGTCTGGTCAAATTTGCGCAGAACTCCCCATACGGGTCACAAACGCAGCCGCCTTGCGCTACCCTGACGAGAAGGGTCCTAAGCCGACAAGCGCGTCGAACAATCGACGAAGTCGTTAGGGCGTCACTGAGGACGTCTTAATTTACCCACGCGTGGTCAAGAAAGTCCCTGAAGGCCTCGCCTCGAGGCCTTTGAAAGCGGAATCCAGTCGTATTTACCGAAGCAAAGTTCTTTACGGGTCACCTAGGGAACCCAAAACTGAAGCGTCGTGTGTCACAATGACATCATCTTCATAAGCATTGGTACACCAATACATCGTTAATGACTCACTACGACTTGCTAATGATGTTAGGGTCACAGGTGCCGAGCAGCTAAAACCACGGCAGACGTTGATTCCCGGTCTCACGAGATTCGTAGGTGCTCACTATTCTGCAGGGCCAAGTCCCGACTTCACTTTTTTGCAGGGCCAAGTCCCGTCATTACTTTTCTGCAGGGCCAAGTCCCGTCATTACTTTTCTGCAAGGCCGAGTCCCGTCATCAGCATTCTGCAGGGCCGAGTCCCGCCTTTACTCTTATGCAGGGCCGAGTCCCATCTTTACTTTTCTGCAGGGCCGAGTCCCATCTGCAGGGCCAAGTCCCACCACTACTTTTATGCAGGGCCGAGTCCCGTCATCAGCATTCTGCAGGGCCGAGTCCCGCCTTTGCTCTTATGCAGGGCCGAGTCCCATCTTTACTTTTATGCAGGGCCGAGTCCCGTTTTCACTTTTCTGCAGGGCCAAGTCCCGTCATTACTTTTCTGCAGGGCCAAGTCCCATCTTTACTTTTCTACAGGGCCAAGTCCCGTCTTTACTCTTATGCAGGGCCGAGTCCCATCATTACTCTTATGCAGGGCCGAGTCCCATCTGCAGGGCCAAGTCCCGTCATTACTTTTCTGCAGGGCCAAGTCCCATCTTTACTTTTATGCAGGGCCGAGTCCCGTCTTTACTCTCATGCAGGGCCAAGTCCCGTCATTACTTTTCTGCAGGGCCAAGTCCCGTCTTCATTCTTATGCAGGGCCGAGTCCCGTCTTTACTCTTATACAGGGCCGAGTCCCGTCTTTATTCTTATGCAGGGCCGAGTCCCATCTGCAGGGCCAAGACCCACCACCACTCTCATGCAGGGCCAAGTCCCATCTTTACTTTTCTGCAGGGCCAAGTCCCATCTTTACTTTTGTGTAGGGCCGAGTCCCGTCTTTACTCTTATGCAGGGCCAAGTCCCGTCTTTATTCTTATGCAGGCCGAGTCCCATCATTACTCTTCTGCAGGGCCAAGTCCCATCTGTAGGGCCAAGTCCCACCACCACCTTTTACGCAGGGCCAAGTCCCACCGCCGCGTTTCTGCAGGGCCGAGTCCCGTCTTCACTCTTCGCAGGGCCGAGTCCCGCCATTACTTTACTGCTTTACGGATTTCGCGTCCACTTTACTGCTTTTCGGATTTCGCATCCACGGACTTCGCGTCCACTTTACTGCTTTTCGGACTTCGCGTCCACTTTACTGCTTTCCGGACTTCGCGTCCACTTTACTGCTTTCCGGACTTCGCGTCCACTTTACGGCTTTCCGGACTTCGCGTCCACTTTATCGCTTTCCGAACTTCGCGTCCACGGACTTCGCGTCCACTTTACTGCTTTCCGGACTTCGTGTCCACTTTACTGCTTTCCACGGGCTTCGGCCTAGTAACTTTACTGCTTTCCATGGGTTTCGGCCTAGTAACTTTACTACTTTCCACGGGCTTCGGCCTAGTGATTTTACTGCTTTCCACGGGCCTTGACCCTACACATGCTGTCGTGCGGGGTTACACCCCCCATCTACATTCCATAATATTCGCTTCATAATCAGGTGGTTATCCTACGGCAGGTTCGGGCACCTTCGCACATCCTCCCTAAATATCCAACACGGGGGAGCAAGCTATCACATAAAACGACAACTGAAGCGGTCGCCGGGACCAAAAAGGGTGCCTCTCATGGTCTTTGGCTACATCCTCTAACCGAGCATGCAACCAAAGAGGGGCAAGCTGTCAGCACCCCATTTTGGCCCACCGGCTTCCCTCACAAGGATTCCCGACTGAAGCTCGGGACACTATTCATCTCCCGGCAATCGGAGGCAAATAGGCGGGCACGGGGTCATGAACAATAAAGAAAAACACGGTCCACTGAGAAAGGCGGAAGAAAGCAGTAAGAAGAACAGACGAACGAGGAATCCCGAAAACAACGGAGTTGGCACTGTGGCACTATTCATCACTGAGTCACCGAAGCACCGAAAGGTGCCCAATATGGGGCTCCAAAAATCCCTCCCAGTGCCAAAATGACCAATGACACGTCCGGGCGCATTTCCGGGACATCCTGCTTAAGCCGGGACACCCCGATCCCCCACAGACGCCTTTTCTAACAGAGCTCCCGGGGTTCGCTCCACTGACAAGCAAACGGCCCCTCAAAACGGGTGTACAGGCGCCCAGGGACCACCAGGGCCGGGGAACAAGCTTCAGACAACCTTCCGGAACTCGGCTCGATCTCCCGAAGTACGCTTCAGTGATCACGAACGCCTCCCGGTGAACCTTCGGGTATTTCCACGGAAAGCAGAGACCACAACGATCTCTGAGTACCTCACGATAACCTCCAAGCACCTCAAGGCATTTAGGGCACACTGAGAAAATCCTGGTCGAAGTCCCTAGGCCTTCCCGGGCCAACGATCCCCCCACGGGGCAAAAGGATCGTCAAAACAAATGCAAGGATGCACAAAGGTCAATCGGGGGTCGAGGGGCGCTAAATTCCACTCCGAACGTCCAAACGGGGCGAAACCGACTCCCGAGGCGCCGAGTCGCCCGAACGTTCATCCACGCGACGCATGGCGATATTGGGCTCGCTCAAATCCTCGTAGTCCAAGCATTCCAAATCTTCAAATTAATTGAACATCGGAGGTCGGATGCGCGCTCAATCAAGTCTCAAGCGTTTGCCGGCTTTTCTCCAAATCGGATGGGACCCACAGCTCAGCCAAGCCAAGCCGTCAAGCCGCGGCTCAACCCCAAGCCACGGCTCAACCCTCGGCTCCGATTTGACAGCCCAAGCCGCGGCTCAAACGGCTCAATTTGGTGGCTCAAACCCAAGAAGCTCCCTCCACCACACATTTCAAATCCTTCTTACACCCATCACTTCCTATCACTTCCACTCTTCCATCCATCAACTCCACTCTTCCATCCATCACTTCCCATCAACCTTTTCAAGACAACTTCCCCTCCCTAATCCCTCTTAAGAAATTCGGATGCCCTAAGCACCATTTAATTGCATTTAACTTCACTCAATCTTGTCATTAAGCTTGCATTTATAAGTCCATTTGGTCATTAACTTAAACACTTCTTCATTCTCCTTCTCTCTCAAGCCAATCTCTCTCTAAAATCCTCTCAAACTCCAGCCCCTCCCCTCACTTTCATTCAGCCCGTGCCAAGGCCGAAACCGGCTAAAATCGCCGGAAAACCACCCGGTATTCCGGTAACCACCCGACCCGACTTAACCCAAAAATTCTCAAACTTCATAGCCTACATATTACCTACCCCCTAAGTCCATTTCCGGACTTGGATTTTCGATTTGAGGTCCCCAAGACCCCGTTCCAGCCGAAATTGCAATCGGGTCCCGAGACCCTCACCGTGCGCACCGAACACTAACGGCGTGCCATTTCATCCCACGACCTCGGAGAGTCGTGCCATCACATTTAAAGGGTTCCTCACAACCCTCACCCTCTCTCGTGAAGAGGTGGTCACGATCCGAGGGCCGACCAACCGTGCACGACCTCCGTTTTGCCAATTTTCGCTAACCGGGTTTTTGTGTTTTCACTGGAATTTCTCTCATCATTTCCGACTTATTCAGGGTTCGGCACGCTCGGAGCTTTCCGTGCCCACCTAGATCTGCCTCTTAGGGGTCCAACGAGCCCGACCTTGCACCGTTCCGTGATCGGAGCGAGCGTGCCAAGCCGTTTTCCCGTGACTGCCGCGGCTGCCCACACTCGGGTCACTCCATCCGCAACTTCAAGCCGAGTCTTGCGACTCCCACGGCCACTTCTCCGACTCCTTCCTCGTGTTCCGAGGCTAGGTAAGACTCCTCTATGACTTAGAGAAGCTAGGTTCTTCGATATTTGTTTGATATGGGGTGTTAGGGGGCTCATTTCGCATGATTTTCCTTAGATCCCGGGTTTGGCCCTTGAGCAACTTCGTGAACCATCCGACTTTGAAATGAGCTGAAATTTTTACCACAGACTCTTGATGTTATTTTAAGTCCCCACATAAAATTTCAGATTTTTTTGGGCGCTGGATCTCTGGATAAAAAATGTTTACCCGTTATTTCGGTATTCTCGGCCAGATTTTGATATGTCTCGTGAACCATCCGAGTTCGAAATGAGCTGAAATTTTTACCACAGACACTGGATGTTATTTTAAGTCCCCATACAAAATTTCAGATTTTTCTGTGCACTGGATCTCCGGATAAAAAATGTTTACCCGTTATTTCGGTGTTTCCGGTCTGATTTTGATAGATCTCGCGAACCATCCGACTTCAAAATGAACTGAAATTTTTACCACACATTCCTGATGTTATTTTAAGGTTCCACACAAAATTTCATATTTTTATGGGCGCTGAAACTCCAAATAAAAATTATTTACCGAACTTTTCGTATATTCGACAAATGATATCACCCTGTTTTTTTGGGTCTAATTTAGCCCTCTCCAAACTGAATCTAGATCCAAAATAGACCCCTTGACCCTGATCCAACTCTGTTTTCATGTTTATTACGTTTACGATTTACCTCATTTTTCGTGCCGATGCCATTTTATTGATTCCATTATATATCATGTTTGTGTTTGTATTACATGTTTATTTGTGATTCCAAGACCATGGTGGCATCGACTTTGTAAATGTGTGTTCTTATTATGTTTGGCGTCTTACGCATGCAAGAAACGATTAAAACCGATTCTTGTAATTGATTGCAATTATATTTTTTGTTTAAATCATTAGCTTCACGATTAATTTACATGTTAGGCGCATTAACCCCGAACAATCATCTCATTAGCCCATAATAATCAAGGTTTAACTCCTCAATCACTAAACCATTCCACAAACGAGAAATGGGACGCATCATTTGATTAATTAAATCACTTGGACTAAATAATTGGACAAATTGAATATTAATTCGTAAACGTATCGATGGTTCATGGAACGGCGGAAATGCCCTTTTCCTTAAAAGCTCATAATTTCAAAACATCGAGACGTGTAACACGAATAGAATCGTGTCTAGCAAGTACTCGCGTACTATGACTCGAGTCCGGGCCCAATTTGAGGCGGCTCGAGTCGAGATGCGCGAGTCCTCTTTAGACCTCTTCGTGTCACACGATCTTTAATTTATATATGAACATCACATGTTTTACCACTCAAGGGCATAGTCGTCATTCCGTGATTCATCGATATCCTAGGCTTTAGGGAGTCGGAAACACCTCGATCTATGGACGGAAAGGGGCTGCCCGTTCGGGTGCGAGTTTCATTCGTACGGCCCATTCCGTTCACTTTCGGTGTTTCTATCTTCCTATCGTAGATTCGGTGGTGAACCTTTTTATTTCAGTTGAAAAAGACGAAGAACCGGATTAATCATGTACTTGACTTAAACAAACATTAGATAATGAATAGGTGGAATATTATATTCAAATCTAGAGTCAAAATACGAGTTTGGCTAATTCAGTGAAACCGCAGTGACACTTAATTGAATAAGAGTCATAAAACAAACACACACATGTAATCGGCTTAGAACCTTATCCTAGCCCGCCCTCTACGTTTGCCTAGGTTAGATGCATTGTTTGCCAATCAACCACGGGTAATAACTGATTAAATCACGTACATTCGACTTAATACACCACTTGTCTGTATTCACCGACAATTGTCAGTTGCTTTCTGTATCGTGTCAGTTACATCAGTTTTTTTTTGTTTTATTCTTGCTTTTGATGATTTATTGCGGTTCGGGCCCGAACCCATAGGTCACGTGTTGCATGGGGTCCAACGCCCCAAATCACCAAACACGAGATCCAACGCCTCTTAACTCACCGAGCGAGTGCAACCCGAGTGCGGAATGGGATCTAGCCTCGATTCACCGTCACACTCCGAATACGGCCTATGTGGAAGGCGGATTTGGATTGAGCGCGTGAAACGTGTTTAGATATCACCCGGGAGCTCGATCGATCCAACGGTTACAGTGGAAACAAGTCGTTTTTCTGCAAACCGACGGTTCGATCGGACCCGACCCCCGGTTCTTTGAGCCCGCGTTGCCTTAATTTATTTATCGGTTATTCAAAATACACGGTGAGCAGGAGCGGAATAGTGGCCCAATGCAAACCGATCGGGATCCATTTACTTATTCGGTTATACTTTGTAATTGTTCGAGAGAACATTGTGAGGATTCTATTTGTATGTTCATTCATCTCCTTGTAAGGATCCCCGATCGGTGAGCGAGAGGTCCGAGTGCTGGATCAATTAAGTTGGTCTATCGCCACCAAAGGGTGAGTAAGCTTGGATACTCGTGGTTTCAGTTCACGCAGGGAATCAACCATCACGGTTCGATGAACTGTAACGCTAAGATAGTGAACCGACTCCTCGATGCACAAGCCTACTCATCTTTCGGACTCTTGGTCCAACTTGATCAATTCATCGAATTTACGGTGTCAAAACGGGCGAGTCGAGCGCAACTCTAAATCATGCGGTAAATAAACAAAATGGCAAGCCTAGCAAGCTAGAGTACCGAGAGGGCGTGCGGGATATAGGCCCGCACGTAATAGAACCCCCGAATTCGGAATTTTCGGTTCCGTACGACCATTGCCTTAGCATTTAGGTGTACCCCGTACCCCTAGACCCGGGTAACTTGCCGGCCCTCGACCTTCGGGTCGTAAAATGGCAAGTGGCGACTCCTTCTCACGTGCGTCCGTCGCGCGTCCCCGGGAAGGTGGACACTCCCAAGCCGCGTTTGCTTAGGCGCGCGCATGCGTGCCCCGACGAGATGAAATTCGGGTGCGCACACTAGGATATTAGCACTGCGCCGATGCCAGACCCCATGGAGTTGACGACACCGTCAAAATACATCTTCCATTCCGTCTTCTCCTCCTCATTATCTACTTGAAGAATCCCCTCATCCGAGATGTCGGGATTGATCGGCGTACTGTCCTCAATTGGGAATTCTGCCAGATGATCTGCGATCGCCTACCCTTTAACCGAGGTACGGGACATGTACTCAGTGTCGTATTCCGTTAACTGACAGCGCCACTTGGCGATGTTCTGCATAGAGGATGGGCTATCAAGCAAATATTTCAGGGGATCCGTCTTTGACAGCAAGCGAATCGTGTGATAAAGAGTGTATTGTCGGAGTCTCTGCATGACCCACACCAATGTACAGCACATCTTCTCGATTTCCGGATAATTGGACTCTCCGTCGGTGAACTTTTTGCTCAGATAGTAGATTGCGTGCTCCGTGTGTGTGGATTCCTCCTCCTGCCCTAACATGCACCCCAATGATTGTCGGCGTACCGTTAGGTAAAGTACGAGGGGGCGGCCTGGTGTAGGCGGAACAAATACAGGCGGTTGAACTAGAAATGCCTTGATGGTGTCGAAGGCTTTCCGACATTCTTCGTTCCATTCGATCGCTGCGTTCTTGCGGAGCAAGCGAAAGAGTGGTTGGCATTTGTCTGTCAAGTTTGTGATAAATCGTGCGATGTAGTTCAATCGCCCTAAGAAGCCTTGTACTTCACGGATCGACGATGGTGGAGGGAGCTCTCTGATGGCTTTGACTTTATGCGGATCAACTTCGATGCCGCGTTCATTGACCACAAACCCCAACAACTTCCCCGACCTGGCGTCGAATGTGCACTTCGTCGGATTGAGCTGAAGCTTATATTTTTTTAGGCGATCGAAAAGGAGCTCTAAGTTGACAAGGTGATCTGCCCCTTCTCTTGACTTGGCGATCATGTCATCGACGTAGACCTCTATTTCCTTGTGCATCATGTCGTGGAACAACGTGACCATGACCCTCTGATAGGTTGCCCCGGCGTTCTTGAGGCCGAAAGGCATGACTCGATAACAGAAGGTTCCCCACATTGTCGTGAATGTCGTCTTGATCTTGTCTTCTTCGACCATTCGAATTTGGTTATATCCGGAGAAGTCGTCCATAAAGGAGAATTGAGTATGGCGCGCGGTGTTGTCGACCAAAACGTCAATGTGAGGTAATGGAAAGTTGTCTTTGGGACTGGCTTTGTTGAGGTCTCGGTAGTCGACGCAAACTCGGACCCTTCCGTCTTTCTTCTCTACCGGTACAATATTTGCCACCCATTCGGAATAGTTACAGACTTCGAGGAAGCTCGCGTTGATCTGCTTGACAACCTCCTTTTTGATGCGGAGGAGGAGGCTCGCTCGTTGTCGTC
This sequence comes from Punica granatum, assembly GCF_007655135.1. NCBI lineage: Eukaryota > Viridiplantae > Streptophyta > Magnoliopsida > Myrtales > Lythraceae > Punica > Punica granatum. The sequence continues at coordinate 21,476,349 of NC_045130.1, read as the reverse complement.
ACAACTGCTGTCGCTTGGGTGGGAACTTTTTCGTGTCAAGTGGGAGGAAGTGCTTGACTATCGATGGATCTAGACCCGGCATGTAGGCGTAGGACCCGGCGAAAACTTCTTGGTACCTTGTCAGGAAATCGATCATTCGGGCTCATTGCGTTGGGTCGAGGCCCGTGCCAATCTTTAAGGTACGGGGCTCATCTTCGGTGCCCACATTAATCTGTTCCGTTGGCTCGAGTGAGGTGAGCTGGCGGTCCTCGAGGCGGCGCAAACTCTCTTCTATCTCGAGCACTTGACTGTCTTCGTTGAGCTCTTCCCCGAAGTATATGGGCCCGGGCTCTTCGAGACACTCTTCGGATGGGTTCGAATTGACATGTCAATGATTTGGATTCGAGTGGAGCCTGGAAAATTGAAAGGATTGTTTTAGAAAATTTAGAACGCTGTGAACGAGAGAGTAGGGAAAGAAGATAAAACATGCAGGAATTAAAAAAAAATGCATGTAGGGATTTCATTGATATTATGAATCGTGAAACCATAACAGAGATCCCTCTTCCGTCGTGCGGCCTATGGCTACACCAATACGCGGGAAACATCTTGTACATAGATAAATCTTACACATCGGCGATCACAGCCGAATAGCGCGGGACTGAAGTCCAGTTGTTAAGCTCCTCATTTTCCTGCGCCGGGCGGATGTGAACCCCTAAAGGAATATCCTCGGTGACGGCATACACGGTTGGCAAAGCGTCAGGCGTGTCATCGAAGTCCGAGGAAGGGCCGTCAAGGGTGCTCCCGATGATGAGTGGAGGTCCGGGAAAGAAGTGAGACAGCGAGGGAACTTGCATGCCCCTGTTGAGCTTCCCATAGTGCATGGCGAGGTGGTGGAGGTGGTTGCCCCTGCGAGCTTCAATGATTTCATGGCAAGAGGGGCGAAAGCCGAGTCCCCTCCTATGCTTATACTCTTCAACTTCAATGGGCGGTTGATCCCTTGCCGGCGCGCCCCAAGGCCGGTGCCGGGGATGTAGTTGTGGCGCAAGAGAACTTTCCTTATCATGCGGTCGGTGCTGGATGGTCCGACCTCTCCGTAATCTCGAATGACGGAGATGGTCTCGAAGAAGTGGAAGGGCACATTTTCGTCGTTTCCGACGCTGATGTAAGGGATCGCCGTCTCTTTATAGATGGCGTAATCTTCCTCCCCTTTGACCGTGATAATCCTCTCTTCAACGATGAATTTCAGCTTCTGATGTAGAGAGGAGAGAATGGCGCCGGCCAAGTGGATCCAAGGCCTTCCGAGTAGGAGGCTGAAGGCGTTCGGGATATCCAGCACTTGGAATGTGACGCTGAAAGAGCACGGGCCAACATCTATGAGGAGGTCGATTTCCCCATTCACCTCCCTCCGCGAGCCGTCGAAGGCTCGGACCGCTGTCTTGCTCGGGTGGACGCGGTTGAGATCCGCGTTCATCTGCTTCAAAGTAGTCATCGGGCATACGTTGAGCGCGGAGCCGTTGTCAATCATGACTCGACCAACGATATGGTTATTGCACTTGCAGACAATGTGCAATGCCCGGGAATGTACGCATCCTTCAGAGGGGAGCTCGTCGTTCGAAAACGAGATGGTATTAGAGAAGATGGAGTTGATGGTTTCCTCTATCCGGTCCGGAGACGTCCCCTTGGGAACTTATGCAGCCGTTAGGACCCGCAGGAGGGCTTCCCTATGTGGTTCCAAGCTAAGGAGGAGGGTGAGCAACGATATATGGGCCGGAGATTTGGCCATCTGTTCCACTACCTTATACTCACTCGCCTTGATGATTTTCATGAAGGCTTCAGCTTCTTCTTTGGTCACCTTCTTGGGCGGAGTAGGCGGGACTCCGGGTATCGCCTCGGTTTCCGCGGCGGGTGCCTTCCCTCTGTCTGTGGCTGCTGGATTCTCATATACCCGTCCCGAGCGCGTTATGCCCATGACGCCGAATTGTTGCTCAAGGCTTCCGACACCTCCCTCATAAAGTCGATGAATTGATCAAGTTGGGCCAATAATCCGAAAGATGAGTAGGCTTGTGCGTCGAGGAATCGGTTCACTATCTTAGCGTTATAGTTCATCGAACCGTGATGGTCGATTCCCTGCGCAAACCGAAACCGCAAGTATTCGAGCTTACTCATCTCTTGGTGATGATAGACCAACTTAACCGGTTCGACACTCGAACCTCTCGCTCACCGATCGGGGATCCTTACAAATGGATGAATGAATGTACAAACAAATCCTCGCAATGTTCTCTCGAGTAATTACAAAATACAACCGAATAAGTAAATGGATCCCGATCGGTTTGCATTGGGCCAATATTCCGCTCCGGCTCACCGTGTGTTTTGAATAACCGATAAATAAATTAAGGCAACGTGGGCTCAAGGAGCCGGGGGTCGGGTCCGATCGAACCAACGGTCTGCCGGAGAACCGGTTGATTCCTACTGTAACCGTTGGACCGATCAAGCTCCCGGGTGATATCTAAACACGTTTCATACATCCAATCCAAATTGCCTTCCACATAGGCCATGTTTGGAGTATGATGATGAATCGAGGCTAGATCCCATTCCGCACTCGGGTTGCACGCGCTCAGTGAGTTGGGAGGTGTTGGACCTCGTGTTCGGTGGTTTGGGGCATTGGACCCCGTGCAACACGTAACCTAATTACGTGAGGTGAGGTGACACTGCGGTTTCACCGAATTAGCCAAACTCGTGTTTTGACTCTAGATTGGAATCTAGTATTCCACCTATCCATTATCTAATGTTTGTTTAAATCAAATATATAATTAATCCGGCTCTTCGTATTTCGTAACTGAAATAAAATGTTCACCGCCGAATCTACGATAGGAAGATAGAAGCACCAAAAATGAACGGAATGGGCTGTGCGAATGAAACTCGCACCCGAACGGGTTGCCCTTTCTCGCCCGTAGATCGAGGTGTTTCCAAATCCCTAACGCCTAGGATATTGGTGAATCACGGAATGACGGTTATGCCCTTAGATAATAAAATTGTGATGTTCGTATGCAAATTGAAGATCGCATCACACGAAGGGGTCTAAAAAGGACTCGCGCATCTCGACTCGAGCTGCCTCAAATTGGGCCCGGACTCGAGTCATAGCACGCGAGTACTCGCTAGACACCGATCCTATTCGTGTTACATTTCTCGGTGTTTTGAAATTGTGATCTTTTAATGAAAAGAGCATTCTCGCCGTTCCGCGAACCATCGATGCGTTTACGAGTTAATAATTAACTTTGTCCAATTATTTAGTCCAAGTGATTTAATTAGCCGAATGATACGTCTCGTATCTCCCATTCGTGAAATTATTCGATGACGGTGACCTTGTATTACTGGTATTATGGATTTAACGAGTGGTTGTCCGAAACCAACGTGCCTAACAAGTAATTAACATATAGACAACAATTAAAAGGAAGCGTAATTGTGAACAATTCTAAGGATCAACTTCGGAATGATGAAGAGGCCAACCGGAACTCCAAAAGAGGTTACGAAGGAGTCGGCCATCCCCCAAAGGATGATTGGCCGAATGCTCCTTGACCCGATTCGGGTCTCGGTGGATCTCTCACGTCATTCCTAATCGTTCCTTGCATACATCAAGCAACGTACACGTGAGAATAACACACATTTCACTAAATCAATATCAACAAGATCCCGATTTGCACAAATAAACACGTGAGACACTCAAAACACCATATTTGAGGAACCAACAAAACGACATTGACTCATTTAACGATAAACTCGGAAGTAAATCACGGGAAAAGCACGGCATTACGAAGCAAAGAGTCCCAAGGCTTCGAGTAGGTCAAGGGACCTCTCGGCCCCCTTGTAAGGAGGATGGCTGTGAGCCTCCCTTGACACGTCCGACCCCTTTGGGTCTTTTACACCTAGATCCCGAGCCTTTCCCGTCGTGCATGCATATCATAATCACGGTTAGAGATAATGAGGGGTAGGGATCAACGAACCTCGGGGCGAAAGAGCTTCCCGTGCGTCCGTGAGGGACAAGGGGACTCTCGGCCATCCCTTCGGGAAGCATGGCCGTGAGTTCCCGTGACCCCTACGGACCACGAGGACCTCTTCAACCTCGAAATAGGTCATCTCCCATTACGGCATGCATGTTCATACGACGTTCAGGCGTAGCAAAGGAAATAAAAGAACGGGACTATGCATGGGTTGCATGGGAAGTTCGGATCTAAAAGAAAAGAGTGACTTTCATGCTTTCGGGTCTTTTAATCACCTTAATACTTCAATACAAACAAGCATCGAGGATCCTAACTTCTCTAAGTCGTAAAGGGATGTTACCTAGCCTCGATGCACGAGGGAAAGAGTCGGGGAAGTGACCTTGGGAGTCGCAAGACTTGGCTGGTCACGGCGGGCAGTGACGGGTACCCGAGAGCAGCGACTGTGGCAGCTTAGGAAAATCGAACTTGGCATGCTAGCTCCGAGCACGGCACGGTGCAAGATCGGGCTCCTTGGACTCCTAAGAGACGGATCTAGGCGTTCGTGGACAGTCCGAACGTGCCAAACCCTAGACAAGCCCGAAATAGTGAGAGAAAGCTCGGTAAAAGAAAATGGACCCGGTAAAGAAGGATCGGGTGGAACAGTGGTATGGCTCTCGGACTGTGACCACCTCTTCACGGGGGAGAGTGAGGGTTATGAGGGACCCTTTGAACGTGATGGCACGAGTCGCCAAAGTCGTGGGTGGAAATGGCACGTGTAGAGGTCCAGGTGCACCCGGCTAGTGACTTTCGGGACCCGATGGTGCTTTCGGCTGAAACGTGGTGTTGGGGGCCTCAAATGAAAAATCTAAGCCCGGAAATGGACTTAGGGGGTGGGAAATATGTAGGTTAGGAAGTTTGGTGATTTTTGGCTTAAGTCAGGTCGGGTGGTTATTGGAATACCGGGTGGTTTTCCATCGGTTTTGGCCAGTTTCGGCCTTGGGATGGGCTGTACGAGGATGATGGAAAGGGCTGGAGGTTGAGAGCTTTTTAGAGAGAAGTTGGCTTGAGAGAGAGTGAGAATGAAGAAGTGATTAGAGTTAATGATGAATGGGAACTTATAGGAGTGACTAATGGTGTGATTAGGATGAGCTAAGTGTAGTTAGGGAAGCTTATGTGGGCTACCAAAATTCCCAATGGGATTAGGGAGGGGAAAGTGTCACTTAGAGTGTGGGGAAAGGAAGGGAAAAGTGGATGGGAGGTGATGGATGGGTGATGTGTGTAAGAGATATTTGAAATTTGTAGTAGAGGGAATGGGAGAAGGGTTGAGCCGCCGGCCCTAAGGGATTTAGCCGTGGCTTGGGCGGTGGAGCCGTGGCTTGGGGATTGAGCCGTGGCCTGGGGTTGAGCTGAGGCTTGGAGGCTTGGATTGGCTGAGCTGTGGGTCCCATTCGACTAGGAGAAAAGCCGGGAGAAGCTCCAGACTTGATTGAACGTGCGTCCGATCCCCGATGTTCGATTAATTAATAGATTTGGAATGCTTGTACGAAGAGGATTTGAATGAGCCTAATATCGCCATATGTCATGTGAGCGAATATTCGGGTGATTCGGCACCTCGAGAGTCGGTTTTGCCCCGTTTGGATATTCAGAGTGGAGTTGAGTGTCCCTGTTCTCCAATTGCTCCTTTGTGCATCGTAGTGGTCGTCTCGGTGAGCCTTTTGTCCCGTGCGGGATCGTTGGCTCGCCGTCCCTGACCGAAGACCATTAGCCGGAGGAGACCTAGGGACTTGCGACCAAGGCTTTCTCAGTGTTTCCAGAATATCTCGAGGTGTTCGGGGATCGCTGTGATCTCTGTTTTCCATGAATGTGCCCCGAAGATTCGTCGGGAGGCGCTTATGACCACTGAAACGTCCCTCGGGAAGCCTGACTGATTCGCTTGGCTCGAGGCGAAATGATTTATTTGACCCTAAGAGTGGTAGGGAATGAGTGGCGTGGAGCCCGGACGTCAACTTTCCACCGAATGCGATCCCCGCGTTGGATTCCGTTTGATAGCGACCCCTTTTCCGGGTCCGGACTTACTCGGGAGACCAAGAGGAGCCTCGAAAGGCGATCCAGAACTTGTTCCATGGTCCTAGTGGTCCTTAGGTGCGTGCGGACCCGTTTCCGGGTGCCGTTTACTTGTCAGTGGATCGGGCCCCTCGGAGCCCTGTCAGAGAAAAGGCGTTTGCGAGAGTTCGGGGGGTGCCCCGGCTTGAGCATGACATCTCCGAAACGCGTCCGGACGTTTCATTGATCACTTTGGCACCGAAAGGGATTTTTAGAGTCCCATATTGGGCACCTTTCGATGCTTCGGTGACTCGGTGATGAATAGTGCCGCAGTGCCAACTCCTATTGCTTCGGGACTTGTCGTCTGTTTACCCTTTTTATTGTTCTCCCCTGTCTTCTTAGTGGACCATGCTCCTCTCCTGTACTTCATGGTTCCGTGCCCGCATGCTAGCCTCCGATTGTCCAGTGATGAATAGTAATCCGGGCTTTGGCCGGGGATTCTCGTGTAGGGAGCCGGTGGGCCAAAATGGGGTGCTGACAGCTTACCCATCTTTGGTTGCATGCTCGGTTAGAGGATGTGTAGCCAAAGATTATAAGAAGTACCCCCTTTTGGGTCCGGCGACCGCTCTGATACCGTTCCCTCATGGCTGCTCGCACCCTGCTTGGATGTATCGGGATATAGTGCTGAAACTTAGAACCGGGATGGACCCGAACATGAATTTAGACCATGATGGACCCGAACAGGAATTTAGACCGGGATGGACCCGAACTGAAATTTAGATCGGGATGGACCCGAAACAGGAATTTAGACCGGGATAGACCCGAAACAGGAATTTAGACCGGGATGGACCCGAACATGAATTTAGATCGGGATGGACCCGAAACAAGAATTTAGACCGGGGTGGACCCGAAACAGGAATTTAGACCGGGGTGGACCCGAAACAGGAATTTAGACCGGGGTGGACCCGAAACAGGAATTTAGACCGGGGTGGACCCGAAACATGAATTTCGACCGGGATGGACCGGAACATGAATTTAGACCGGGATGGACCGAAACAGGAATTTAGACCGGGATGGATCCGAAACAGGAATTTAGACCAGAGTGGACCCGAACAGGAATTTAGACCGGGATGGACCCGAACAGGAATTTAGACCAGGGTGGACCCGAACAGGAATTTAGACCGGGATGGACCCGAACAGGAATTTAGACCGGGATGGACCCGAACATGAATTTAGACAGAGATGGACCCGAAACAGGAATTTAGACCGGGGTGGACCCAAAACAGGAATTTAGACCGGGGTGGACCAGAACATGAATTTAGACCGAGATGGACCCGAACAGGAATTTAGACCGGGATGGACCCGAAACAGGAATTTAGGCCGGGATGGACCCGAACAGGAATTTAGACCGGGTGGACCCGAACAGGAATTTAGACCGGGATGGACCCGAAACAGGAATTTAGACCGGGATGGACCCGAAACAGGAATTTAGACCGGGATGGACCCGAAACAGGAATTTAGACCGGGATGGACCCGAAACAGGAATTTAGACCGGGATGGACCCGAACAGGAATTTAGACCGGGATGGACCCGAAATAGGAATTTAGACCGGGATGGACCCGAACAGGAATTCAGACCGGGATGGACCCGAACAGGAATTTAGACCAGGGTGGACCCGAACAGGAATTTAGACCGGGATGGACCCGAACAGGAATTTAGACCGGGATGGACCCGAACATGAATTTAGACAGGGATGGACCCGAAACAGGAATTTAGACCGGGGTGGACCCAAAACAGGAATTTAGACCGGAGTGGACCAGAACATGAATTTAGACCGAGATGGACCCGAACAGGAATTTAGACCGGGATGGACCCGAAACAGGAATTTAGACCGGGATGGACCCGAACAGGAATTTAGACCGGGGTGGACCCGAACAGGAATTTAGACCGGGATGGACCCGAAACAGGAATTTAGACCGGGATGGACCCGAAACAGGAATTTAGACCGCGATGGACAGGAACATGAATTTAGACCGGGATGGACCCGAATCAGGAATTTAGACCGGGATGGACCCGAAACAGGAATTTAGACCGGGATGGACCCGAACAGGAATTTAGACCGGGATGGACCCGAAATAGGAATTTAGACCGGGATGGACCCGAACAGGAATTCAGACCGGGATGGACCCGAAACAGGAATTCATACCGGGATGGACCCGAAACAGGGATTAAGACTTTGGAATTTGAACAAAGCGCTGTGTGATATAGCCCGCTTGGCGCTTGGGCTGAACCGCCTCATGCGCGGCGACTGATGATGTTCTCTTATCGTTTGTCCTTCTTTGAACATCGTCGGTTTGGGCGGTGTGGCGCATCCCTCGACGGCTTCCGGCATATCGAAAGCACGTCCTGTCGCGTGAGGCAGACATGAATCCGTCGGCGGGGAGTATCCTTTAGGATTCCTGATCGCGCCTGCATGTAGAAAAGAGAAAACCTACAAAGGATGTCACCTGCGCGAAATCGTTGAGACTACGACGTGTAAGAGGAATCTATGTAAAGATGTATCGGGGATGTATAGGTGGCCATTGGAGGGCGGCCGCGTCCCTATCGGAGAATGGCTTTTTCTGAAACGGGTAACCCGTGGAATATGTGCTTAAAGGTAAAGGAAGAGATCTTATGGGATCCTCCAAATCAAGGATACGTCGATTCGACCCCATTCTGGGGCGAGCCTCGATCCTGGAGAGTCGAAGAGAGTTTGCTTGCATCGGAGGATGCCGAACCACTACTCGGTGTCGCTTCACGGAGAAGTGTTGCCTTCCTTTTGTAGTCGAACTGACATTGTCCCCTAACTTTTTCCTAGGCCGCGAGATGCGTGATAGCCTAGCGGGGTATTTTATTTGATTTTTCTCACATGAATGCTCACCTTTTGCTACGATCACCCGTGTTTGGGTGAGATCGCACCCCTCGGATCCTCTGACTTTTGCCTAGTCCACCCTTTGAGGGTTTTCGACCTAGCGAGGAAATGATTTATGCTCTCCTTTTGCCACGACTCCCCTTCGCGGGATTTTAAGTCGTGCCACTCGTTCCCTAGCTTTTGCCTAGGCCTCCTCGAGGAGGTTTTCGACCTAGCGGGAGAATTATTCTTTTTTCTCTCAAGAAGATTTTGTACTGGAAAAATGGCTGGAGTTGGTACTCGTATATATGAACGGAAATGTTTTACAAACGAGACGGATGCGAGGCCCGGCAAATGAAAGGCAAATACGAGTGATCAGGGATAATATTTCTTGATGGCGTCAGCGTTGACGGAAAGTGAGTTTTCGGTGCCATCCATATCGCTCAAAATGATTGCTCCCTCGGAGAAAGTCTCTTTAACGACGAAGGGACCGTCGTATTTGTACGAGAACTTCCCTCGAGAATCGGGTGCGACATATAAGACCTTTCTCAGGACAAGGTCGCCGGGACTGAACTCTCGGTGACGGACCTTGGCGTTGAATGCTCGAGCCATCCTCTGTTGGTAGCACTGTCCGTGGCATAGTGCTTTCAGCCTTTTCTCGTCAATGAGGTTTAATTGATCGTATCGTTGTCTTGCCCATTCCGCTTCCTCAAGTTCGGCCTCGGCAAGGATCCTCATGGAAGGTATTTCGACGTCAATTGGGAGGACTGCCTCCATACCATAGACCAGTGAGTACGGAGTTGCCCCTGTTGAAGTTCGTATGGATGTTCGGTACGCTAGGAGTGCATAGGGGAGCATCTCGTGCCAATCCTTGTAGTTCACCGTCATTTTTTCGATGATCTTCTTGATGTTCTTATTTGCCGCCTCCACCACACCGTTCATTTAGGGACGATATGGGGTGGAGTTGCGGTGTTGGATTTTGAATTGTGCACAGAGCTCGTCGATAACCTTGTTGTTCAGGTTCTTGGCGTTGTCCATGATGATTGTCACGGGGACCCCGTACCGGGCAATGACGTCGCGTCTGAGAAAACGGGCCACGGCTTTTGTGGTGACTGACGCGAGAGTGATAGCCTTGATCCATTTGGTGAAGTAATCAATCGCCACCAAGATAAACATATGTCCGTTAGACGCCTTGGGGTTGATCGGGCCAATCACATCCATTCCCCACATTGAGAAAGGCCACGGGGCTGTCATAGGGTGTAGCTCATTGGGCGGCGCTTTAATCTGATCGGCGTAAATTTGGCATCGGTGGCAATGCCTGACGTGCTTTACACAATTAGTCTCCATGGTGGACCAATAGTAGCCTAAGCGCATAATCTTTTTGGCGAGCATGAGACCGTTCATATGGGGTCCACAATTTCCTTCGTGCACTTCCTCCATAAGACGTCGTGATTCGTGTTCTTCGATACACCGGAGGAGCGTGGAGTCAAAGGAACGGCGGTAAAGTATCTCGCCGTTCAGAAAATAGTGTATCGCAAGGCGTCTGAGCGTCTTTCGGTCGCGGCGATCGGCGAACGGGGGATATTGGCCTGTTTGTAAGAAGTTCCTGATGTCCTCGTACCATGGCTTCGCTTCGGACGCTTCGATTGCGCTGCAGTGGACTGGGCCTTTGGCCACTTCGATTTCGAGAGGTTCAATGACGTTCCCCTCTGAGATGCTCGCCATAGATGCGAGTGTTACGAGCGCATCCGCGAACTGGTTCTTCGCGCGCGGAGTGTAGGTGAATGAGATCTTCTCAAAACTCTTAGCTAATTCCTCGAGGTACTCATGGTACGGGACTAACTTTGCGTCCTTTGTCTTCCACTGCCCCAGTGTTTGGAATATTGTGAGCATGGAGTCACAAAATACCTCTAACTCCTTCACCTTGAAGTCGATTGCCGCTTACCAACCGAGGATGCATGCCTCGTACTCGGCCACATTATTGGTGCAAGAGAAATTCACTTTTGCAGCGACCGGATAATGACGTCCGTCCGGGGATATCAACACTGCGCCAACTCCAAATCCCATGGAATTGATAACCCCGTCGAAGTACATCTTCCATGTTGGCTCCTCCTTCTCTTCATCCACTTGGAGGATTCCTTCGTCTGGGAAATCGGTGTTAATCGCCGTGTCGTCGTTGATCAGGAATTCTGCTAGGTGGTCGGCGATTGCTTGCCCCTTAACAGATGTACGGGGCACGTACTCTATGTCGTACTCCGTCAGTTGACAGCGCCATTTTGCGATTTTTCTCATGGAGAAGGGGCTATCGAGCAAATATCGCAGGGGGTCCGCTTTTGACAGCAAGCGGATTGTGTGATAAAGCATGTACTGTCGGAGCCTTTGCATGACCCATACTAACGCGCAACACATCTTCTCAATCTCCGGATAATTGGATTCCCCTTCGGTGAACTTCTTGCTCAAGTAATATATCGCTCTTTTCGTGCGTGTTGACTCGTCTTCTTGCCCTAGCATGCACCCTAAGGATTGCCGGCGTACCGTGATGTATAAAATGAGGGGCTGATTCGGCACGGGTGGGACCAATATCGGCGGTCGAATTAGGTAGGCCTTGATGGTGTCGAAGGCATTCTGACATTCGTGGTCCCACTCCATTGCTGCATTCTTGCGGAGCAAGCGAAAGAGCGGTTGACACTTATCCGTCAGGTTTGCGATGAAGCGCGCAATGTAGTTCAGCCGCCCTAAGAAACCGCGCACCTCTCGAACCATTGACGGCGGGAGAAGCTCTTTGATCGCCTTGACTTTGTCCGGATCCACCTCGATACCACGCTCGCTGACCACGAATTCTAACAGCTTTCCTGATCGGGCTCCGAATGTGCATTTTGCCGGATTAAGCCGGAGCTTGTATTCTTTTAAGCGATCGAAAAGGCGTTTCAGGTTGACAAGGTGGTCTTCCACTTTTTTAGACTTGGCGATCATGTCGTCGACATACACTTCGACTTCCTTGTGCATCATGTCATGGAATAATGTGACCATGGCCCTCTGATAAGTTGCCCCTGTGTTCTTGAGGCCGAAAGACATAACACGATAGCAAAAATCCCCCACATCGTGGTGAACGTCGTCTTGAATTTGTCCTTTTCGGCCATTCGAATTTGGTTGTATCCGGAGAAGCTGTCCATGAATGAGAACTGGGCGTGGCGTGCCGTATTGTCGACTAGGACGTCAATGTGTGGCAGGGGAAAATTGTCCTTAGGGCTGGCTTTGTTGAGGTCTCGATAGTCGACGCAGACTCGGACTCTTCCGTCCTTTTTTTCCACCGGCACAATATTGGCCACCCATTCGGAATAGTTGCAAACTTCAAGGAACCCCGCGTTGATCTGTTTGACGACCTCTTCTTTGATGCGGAGGAGAAGGCTAGCCCACTGTCGTCGTAACTATTGCCGCTTGGGTGAGAATTTCTTAGTGTCGAGTGGAAGGAAGTGCTCGACTATTGAGAGGTTTAAGCCGGGCATATCAGCATAGGACCAGGCGAAGACCTCTTGGTATTCCCTTAGGAAATCGATCATCCGGGCTCGTTGCGCAGGGTCGAGGGCTGTCCCAATTTTCAAAGTGCGGGGCTCTTTTTCGGTGCCCACGTTGATCTCTTCTGTTGGCTCGACCGAGGTGATTTGATGGTCCTCGAGGCGATGCAAACTCTCTTCTATCTCGGGCACTTGACTGTCCTCGGGAAGCCCTTCCCTAAAGTATACGGGTTGGGGCTCACCGAGGTGCTCTTCGAATGGGTTCGAATTGAAGTGTCGATGATTTGGATTCGAGTGGAGCCTGGAAATTCGAGAGAATAGTCTTAGAAAATTTAGAGTGCTGCGAAATAAAGAGATGAAAGAGGAGATGAAACGCATGGGAGTTCAAAAAATGCACGTAGAGATTTCATTGATGATATGAACATGAAGCCATGATAGAAACCCCTCTCCCGTCGTGTGGCGCATGGCTATGCCGACACGCGGGGAACATCTTGTACATATGCTTTACACATCGGCGATCACAGCCGAGTAGCGCGGGACTGAGGTCCAGTTGTCAAGCTCCTCATTTTCCTGCGCCAGGCGGATGTGAACCCTTGAAGGAGTCTCCTCGGTGATAGTGTACACGACTGACGGAGCGACAGGAGTGTCGTCGGAGTCCGAGGAAGGGCCGTCAAGGGCGCCCCCGATGATATGTGAAGGCCCGGGAAAGAAGTGGGATAGCGGGGGAATTGTAATGCCCCTATTGAGCCTCCCGTAGTGTGCGGCGAGGCGGTGGAGATGGTTGCCCCTGCGGGCTTCGACGATTTCATGGCAGGAGGGGCGAAAGCCGAGTCCCCTCCTATGCTTGTATTCTTCAACTTCGATGGGGCGGCTGATCCCTTGTCCACGTGCCCCAAGGCCGGTGCCGGGAATGTAGTTGTGGCGTAAGAGTACCTTCCCTATCATGCGGTCGGCGCGGGACGGTCCGATTTCTCCGTAGTCCCGAATGACGGAGATAGTTTCGAACGAATGGAACGGAAGGTTTTCATCGTCCCCGACGCTGATGTAGGGCACCGCCGTCTCTTTATAGATGGCATAGTCCTCTTCTCCTTTCACCATGATTAGCTTCTCTTCGACGATAAATTTCAGCCTTTGATGTAAAGAGGAGGGGACGGTGCCGGCCGAGTGGATCCAAGGCCTTCCGAGCAATAGGCTGAACGCGTTCGGGATGTCGAGCACCTGGAACGTGATGCTGAACGAGCACGGGCCAACGTCTATGAGAAGGTCGATTTCTCCATTTACCTCTCTCCGTGAACCGTCAAAGGCTCGGACCGCTGTTTTGCTTGGGCGGACGCGGTTGAGGTCCACGTTCATCTGATTCAAGGTGGTTACCGGACAAACGTTGAGCGTGGAACCATTATCAATCATGACTTGGCCGATGATGTAGTTATTACATTTGCAAACAATGTGCAATGCCCGCGAATGTGTCCAGCCTTCAGATGGGAGCTCGTCGTCCGAGAACGAGATGGTATTGGAGAAGATGGAGCCAACAGTCTCCTCTATCCTATCCGGAGGTGTTTCCTTCGGGACCTGTGCCGCAGTCAATACCCGCAGGAGGGCCTCTTGGTGAGGTTCCGAGCTGAGGAGGAGAGCAAGCAGTGAGATGTGGGCCGGGGACTTGGCCATTTGCTCGACTACTTTGTACTCGCTCGCCTTTATGATTTTCATGAACGCTTCTGCTTCCTCTTCGGTCACCCTCTTGGATAGGAAAGGCGTGCCTTCGGGTACTGCCTGTGCACACCCGAAATTCATCTCGTCGGGGCACGCATGCGCGCGCCTAAGCAAATGCGACTTGGGAGTGTCCACTTTCCCGGGGACGCGCGACGGACGCACGTGAGAAGGAGTCGCCACTTGTCATTTTACGACCCGAAGGTCGAGGGCCGGCAAGTTACCCGGGTCTAGGGGTGCGGGGTGCACCTAAATGTTAAGGCAATGGTCGTACGGAACCGGAAATTCCGAATTCGGGGGTTCTATTGCGTGCGGGCCTATATCCCGCACGCCCTTTCGGTACTCTAGCTTGCTAGGCTTGCCGTTTCATTTATTTACCGCGTGATTTAGAGTTGCACTGGACTCGCCCGTTTTGACACCGTAACTTCGATGAATAGGTCAAGTTGGGCCAAGAGTCCGAAAGATGAGTAAGCTTGTGCATCGAGGAGTCGGTTCACTATCTTAGCGTTACAGTTCATCGAACCGTGATGGTCGAATCCCTGCGTGGACCGAAGCCACGAGTATCCGAGCTTACTCACCCTTTGGTGGCGATAGACCAACTTATCCGATCCGGCACTCGGACCTCTCGCGCACCGATCGGGGATCCTTACAAGTATACGAATGAACATACAAATAGAATTCTTGCAGTGTTCTCTCAACTAATTACAAGGTATAACTGAATAAGTAAATGGATCCCGATCGGTTTGCATTGGGCCAATATTCCGCTCCGGCTCACCGTGTATTTTGAACAACCGATAAGTAAATTAAGGCAACGCGGGCTCAAGGAGCCGGGGGTCCAGTCCAATCGAACCGACGGTTTGCAGGAGAACCGATTAGTTCCCACTGTAACCGTTGGACCGATCGAGCTCCCGGGTGATATCTAAACACGTTTCACACATCCAATCCAAATTGCCTTCCACATAGGCCATATTTGGAGTGTGATGGTGACTCGAGGCTAGATCCCATTTTGCACTCGGGTTGCACGCTCTCGGTGAGTTAAGAGGCGTTGGACCTCGTATTCGGTGGTTTGGGGGGCGTTGGACCCCGTGCGACACGTAACCTATGGGCTTGGGCCCGAACCGCAATAAATCATCATAGGCAAAGACAAAACAGAAGAAAACTGATAAAACTGACATAATACAGACAATAACTGACAACTGTCGGTGAATACAGACAAGTGGTGTATTAAGTCGAATGTACGTGATTTAATCAATTATTAACCGGGGTTGATTAGCAGACAATGTATCTAACCTAGGTAAACATAGGGGGCGAACTAAGACATTATTTTAAGCCAATTATATGTGTGAATTTGTTTTAGGACTCTTATTTAGTTGGGGTGGCACTGCGGTTTCACCGAATTAGCCAAACTCGAGTTTTGACTCTAGATTGGAATATATCATTCCGCCTATCCATTATCTAGTGTTTGATTAGGCCGGATGTATGATTAGTCCGATTCTTTGTGCTTTGTAACTGAAATAAAACGCTCCCCACCGAATCTACAATAGGAAGATAGAAACACCGAATGTGGACGGAATGGGCCGTGCGAATGAGACTCGCACCGGGACGGGTTGCCCTTTTCCGTCCATAGATCGAGGTGTTTCCGACTCCCTAGCGCCTAGGGTATCGGTGAATCACGGAATGACGGTTATGCCCTCGGATAGCGAAATTGTGATGTTCGTATGCAAATTGGAGATCGTATGACACGAAGGGGTATGAGGAAGACTCGTGCGTCTCGACTCTAGCCTCCTCAAATCGGGCCCGGACTCGAGTCGTGGCACGCGAGTATTCGCTAGACATCGGTTCTATTCCTGTCGCACGTCTCGGTGTTTTGAAATTGTGGGTTTTTAAAGGAAAAGGGCATTTCCGCCATTCCGTGAACCATCGATGCGTTTACGAATTAATATTTGATTTGTCCAATTATTTAATCCAAATTGTGCGCACCCGAATTTAATCTCGTCGGGGCACGCATGCGCGCGCCTAAGCAAACGCAGCTTGGGAGTGTCCACCTTCCCGGGGATGCGCGACGGACGCACGTGAGAAGGAGTCGCCACTTACTGTTTACGACCCGTAGGTCGAGGGCCGTTGAGTCGCCCAGGTCTAGGGGTACGGGGTACACCTAAATGCTAAGGCAGTGGTCATGCGGAACCGAAAATTCCGAATTCGGGGGTTCTATTACGTGCGAGCCTATATCCCGCACGCCCTTTCGGTACTATAGCTTGCTAGGCTTGCCGTTTTGTTTATTTACCGCGTGATTTAGGGTTGCACTTGACTCGCCCGTTTTGACGCCGTAAAGTCGATGAATTGATCAAGTTGGACCAAGAATCCGAAAGATGAGTAGGCTCGCACGTCGAGGAATCGGTTCACTATCTTAGCGTTACAGTTCATCGAACCGTGATGGTCGATTCCCTACGCGAACCGAAACCGCGAGTATTCGAGCTTACTCACCTCTTGGTAACAATAGACCGACTTGGCCGGTTCGACACTCGGACCTCTCACTCGCCGATCGAGGATCCTTACAAGTGAATGATTATACAAATAAAATCCTCACGATGTTCTCTCGAATAATTATAAAGTGCAACTGAATAAGTAAATGGATCCCGATCGGTTTGCATTGGGCCAATATTCCGCTCCGGCTCACCGTGTGTTTTGAATGACCGATAAATAAATTAACACAACGCGGGCTCAAAGAGCCGGGGGTCGGGTCCAATCGAACCGACGGTTTGCAGGAGAACCGATTAGTTCCCACTGTAACCGTTGGACCGATCGAGCTCTCGGGTGATATCTAAACACGTTTCACACATCCAATCCAAATTTCCTTCCACATAGGCCATATTTGGAGTGTGATGGCGACTCGAGGCTAGATCCCATTCCGCACTCGGGTTGCACGCGCTCGGTGAGTTAAGAGGCGTTGGACCTCGTGTTCGGTGATTTGGGGCGTTGGACCCCGTGCAATACGTGACCTATGGGTTCGGGCCCGAACCGCAATAAATCATCAAAAGCAAGAATAAAACAGAAGAAAACTGATATAACTGACATAATACAAAAAGCAACTGACAATTACTAATAAGTGTCGGTGAATACAAACGAATTATGTATTAGGCCTAATATACGTAATTTAATCAGTTATTATCCGTGGTTGATTGGCAAACAATGCATCTAACCTAGGCAAACATAGAGGGCGGGCTAGGATAAGGTTCTAAGCCAATTACATGTGTGTGTTTGTTTTATGACTCTCATTCAGTTAAGTGTCACTGTGGTTTCACCGAATTAGCCAAACTCGTGTTTTGACTCTAGATTGGGATCTATATTCCCACCTATCCATTATCTAGGATTCGATTAGGCCGAATGTACGATTAATTCGGTTGTTCGTGTTTTGCAACTGAAATAAAATGTTTCCCACCAAATCTACGATAGGAAGATGGAAACATCGAGAGTGGGCGGAATGGGTCGTGCGAATGAGACTCGCACCCGGACGGATGGCCCTTTTCCGTCCATAGATCAAGGCGTTTCCGGCTCCCTAGCGCCTAGGGTATCGGTGAATCATGGAATGACGGTTATGCCCTTGGATGATAAAATTGTGATGTTCGTGTATAAATTGGAGATTTGCGTCACACGAAGGAGTCTAAGAAGGACTCTCGTGCCTCGACTCGGGCACGTGAGTACTCACTACACATTAACTCCATTTGTGTCACGTGTCTCGGTATTTTGAAATTGTGAATTTTGATGAAAAAGGGCATTCACGTCGTTCCGTAAATCATCGATGCGTTTACAAATTAATAACCAATTTACCCAATTATTTAGTCCGAATGATTTATTTAACCGAATGTTACGTCCCGTTTATTCCGCTTGTAAAGTTATTCGGTGGTGGTAATTTCATGTGGTTATCTCGGTTTTAATGGGGAATTATTCAAAATTAACGTATCTATCATCCAATTATCATGTGAATAACGAAAAATATGAGACACGGATACAAACAATCCCAAGGGACGATTCCAATCATGCCTTACATGCATAATATGCTTAAACTCAAGAACGAAATCTATTTCAACAAAACAAAAGAAAGTCGACGCCGTCAAGGTCTCTCAAACGCAAACGGACACACAAACACGTACACATAACACGTAATATAACGAAATCCACAAAAATGACGTCGACTCATACGATGGGAAAACGTGAAACATGGGAACCGACTCATTTCGGGATGGGAGAAACCACCTTAGACCCGTGTGGTCCAAGGGGACTCTCGGCCACACCCATCCAAGAGTGGCCGTGAGTCCTCATGGCTCACGCGAGTCAAGGGGAGCTCTCTAAACCCGATCTAAGCCTATTCCCACCATGCTAATACGTGGTACATGACAAAACAGCGGCAAAAGAGAACGGGGACCGGCTAGCTTCGAGGAAAAAGAAGTGCCCTAGCCTCGGAGGAACCATAGAGGCTCACGGGTCGCCCCCTCAAGGCTAGACCGTGGGTTCCATGGTTCGGCCGTGACTCGGGACCTCTCCCGCTTCGATCCACGTCGTCTCCCCTCATGAGATATACGTTCATGTAGTTTACGAGCATGATAGATAAAGTAAATAGATGCTGGACGTTGTATGGCATGCATGAGGCGTCCGGATCCGAGAAAAATATGCAAGCTTTCACCTATCCCGAACCTTTAAAGCATATTAACACCACACGTAAGTAAATATCAAAGATCCTAACTCCTCTAAGTTAAAAGGGGTGTTACCTAGCCTCGATGTACGAGGGAAAGAGTCGGGGAAGTGGCCGTGGGAGTCACAAGACTCGGATAGAGGGCCACGGGTGGGTGACCCGAATGTGGGCAGCCGCGGCAGTCCGTGGAAGAATGGGTCGGCACGCTCACTCCGGTCACGGCACGGTGCGAGGTCGGGCTCGTTGGACTCCTAAGAGGCGGATCTACATGAGCACGGGCAGACCCGAGTGTGCCAAGGCCTGAACAAACCCGAAAATGTGAGAGAAAACTCGGTAAAAATGAGGAAAACCCGGTTTGACAGAAACGGGTGAATGGCGGTTGTGCACGGTTGATCGGCCCTCGGACCGTGACCACCTCTCCACGGGGGAGGGTGAGGGTTGTGAGGAACCCTTTGAACGTGATGGCACGACTCTCCGAAGTCGTGGGAAGAAATGGCACGTCGAGGAGCTCGGTTGCACGCGATTGACGTTATCGGGACCCGACTCTCTTCACGGCTGGAACGTGGTGTTGGAGGCTTCAAATCGAAAATCTAAGCCCGGAAATGGACTTAGGGGGTGGAAAATATGTAGGCTAGGAATTTTGATGATTTTTGGCTTAAGTCGGGTCGGGTGGTTACCGGAATACCGGGTGGTTTTCCGGCGATTTTAGCCGGTTTCGGCCTTGGCACGGGCTGAACGAAAGTGAGGGGAGGGGCTGGAGTTTGAGAGGATTTTAGAGGGAGATTGGCTTGAGAGAGAAGGAGAATGAAGAAGTGATTAAAGTGTCTTGCAATTAGGCACTTATAGGATGCCTTAATGAGCCAAATTAGTGAGTTTAAGTGCAATTAGAGGGGGGAGCTTAGGGGTTCCGAATTTTTGGAGGGAAGATTAGGGTGGGGAAGTTGTCTTGTTGAGTGTGGGGAAAGGAAGAGAAGGGAAAGTTGATGGGAGGTGATGGGGAAGTGATAGGAGTTGATGGGTGTGTAAGAGGAAGTGAAAGAAGTGAGGGAAATTTGAATTGTGGTGGGGGGTGCTTGGAGTCGACGGTGGGAGGAAGGAGCCGACGGCTTGGGGCTGTCCAATCGGAGCCGAGGGTTGAGCCGTGGCTTGGGGTTGAGCCGCGGCTTGATGGCTTGGCTTGGCTGAGCTGTGGGTCCCATCTGATTGAGAGAAAAGCCGGAAAATGCTTGAAACCCGATTGAGCTTGCATCCGACCTCCGATGTCCAGTTAATTTGAAGATTTGGAATGCTTGAACGACGAGGATTTGAATGAGCCTAATATCGCCATGTGTCGTGTGGACGAGCGTTCGGGCGACTCGGCGCCTCGGGAGTCGGTTTTGCCCTGTTTGGACGTTCGGAGTGGAATTTAGCGCCCCTCGACCCCCGATTGTTCTTTGTGCATCCTTGCATTTGTTTTGGCGAGCCTTTTGCCCCGTGAGTGATTGTTGGCTCGTCGTCCTCGGTCGGGGACCATTGGCCCGGGAAGACCTAGGGACCTTGATCGGGATTTTCTCAGTGTGCCGTGCTCTTCTCTTATTGTTCATGACCCCGTGCCCGCCTATTTGCCTCCGATTGTCGGGTGATGAATAGTGCCCCGGGCTTCGGTCGGGAATCCTCGTGTGGGAAGCCGGTGGGCCAAAATGGGGTGCTGACAGCTTGCCCCTCTTTGGTTACATGCTCGGTTAGAGGATGTGGCCAAAGATCATGAGAGGCACCCCTTTTTGGCCTCGGCGACCGCTTCTGTCGTCGCTCTCTGTGATAGCTTGCTCCCTCGTGTTGGATACTTAGGGAGGATGTGCGAAGGTGCCCGAACCTATCGTAGGATGACCACCTGATTAAGAAAGCGAAGATTATGAAATGCAAGTGAGGGGTCTAAGCCCGTAGAAAACGGTAAAGTGGACGCGAAGTCCATGGGCGCGGAATCCGGAAAGCAATAAAGTTACTAGGCCGAAGCCCGTGGAAAACAGTAAAATGGACGCGAAGTCCGTGGACACGAAGTCCGAAAAGCAATAAATTGTAAGTTTACGAAAAGTAGAGACACGGGTTTATGGGTCCATGTGGTGCAGGGAGGTAAGAACACGGGCTTATGGGCCCATGCAGCAAAGTAAAGACAGGACTCGGTCCTGCAGAGGGTGAAGACGGGACTCGGCCCTGCAGAAAAGTAATGATTGGACTTGGCCCTGCATAAAAGTAATGATGGGACTTGGCCCTGCATAAAAGCAAAGATGGGACTCGGCCCTATAGAAAAGTAAAAACAGGACTCGGCCCTGCAGAAAAGTAAAGACGGGACTCGGCCCTGCAGAAAAGTAATGATGGGACTTGGCCCTGCATAAAAGCAAAGATGGGACTCGGCCCTACATAAAAGTAAAGATGGGGCTCGGCCCTGCAGAAAAGTAATGATGGGACTTGGCCCTGCATAAAAGTGAAGACGGGACTCGGCCCTATAGAAAAGTAAAAACGGGACTCGGCCCTGCAGAAAAGTAAAGACGGGACTCGGCCCTGCAGAAAAGTAATGATGGGACTTGGCCCTGCGTAAAAGCAAAGATGGGACTCGGCCCTACATAAAAGTAAAGATGGGGCTCGGCCCTGCAGAAAAGTAATGATGGGACTTGGCCCTGCATAAAAGTGAAGACGGGACTCGGCCCTATAGAAAAGTAAAAACGGGACTCGGCCCTGCAAAAAAGTAAAGACGGGACTCGGCCCTGCAGAAAAGTAATGATGGGACTTGGCCCTGCATAAAAGCAAAGATGGGATTCGGCCCTACATAAAAGTAAAGATGGGGCTCGGCCCTGCATAAAAGTGAAGACGGGACTCGGCCCTGCAGAAAAGTGAAGACGGGACTCGGCCCTGCATAAAAGTGAAGACGGGACTCGGCCCTGCAGAAAAGTGAAGACGAGACTCGGCCCTGCATAAAAGTGAAGACGGGACTCGGCCCTGCAGAAAAGTGATGACGGGACTCGGCCCTGCATGAAAGTGAAGACGAGACTCGGCCCTGCATGAAAGTGAAGACGGGGCTCGGCCCTGCATGAATGTGAAGACGGGACTCGGCCCTGCATAAAAGTGAAGACGGGACTCGGCCCTGCATAAATGTAAAGATGGGGCTCGGCCCTGCATGAAAGTGAAGACGGGACTCGGCCCTGCATAAAAGTGAAGATGGGGCTCGGCCCTGCATAAAGTGAAGACGGGACTTGGCCCTGCAGAATAGTGAGCGCCTACGTATCCCGTGAGACCAGGAATCGACGTCTGCCATGGTTCTAGCTGCTTGGCATCTATGATCCTAACATCATTAGCAAGTCGTAGTGAGTCATTAACGATGTACAGGTGTATCAATGCTTATGAAGATAACGTCATTGTGACACACGATGCTTCAGTTTTGGATTCCCTAGGTGACTCGTGAAGAACTTTGCTTAGGCAAGTACGACTGGATCTCGCCTTCAAAGGCCTCAATGCGAGGCCTTCAGGGACTTTTGTCGACCATGCATGGGCATATTAAGACGTTCTCAGTGATGCCCTAGCGACTCTATCGATTGTTCGACGCGTTTGTCGGCTCAGGACCCTTCTCGTCAGGGTAGCGCAAGGCGGCTGCGTTTGTGACCCGCATGGGGAGTTCTGCGCAAGTTTGACCAGACCTCAGTCTAGTCTTCCCAAAGTGTTATGACTAGGCTCCCGGAAAGGAATGTCTGGGATTTTGACTTTGTGGTAGTCGATTGAAGGGTGGCTGTGACCCATTTTGGAGTTATGTAAATGACAAGGAGAAAAGAGAAAGCTTAGAGAGCACGTTGCCCCAAGCTAAAAGGATACACGGGTTCACGCCTGCAGCGAAATGTACCCCCTTTTTGTCTTTCCGCGGTGTGGGCTGCGCCAAACTCCTCGGATGGCGTGCTCGATTGTCCACTACGCCTGGGGAAGAATCCTCCTTGGAAAGTTGAGTTATGTTGAAGAGCCGATCGGGGATCGCGTTGGAGTAGACATCCTGGCCATTTCCCTTGGGGATCCTTAGCTCGCGCAGTGTGCGAGAGCCTCGGGTGACTGTTTTGTTTATCTTTCGTTTTGCTCTCCTTTTGCTACGGTCACCCACCTCGGGGCCGCACCTCTCAACCTAAAGGGGATGAACTCTCCTTTTGCCATGACCGCCCGCCTCGGGATTTTCGGTCATGCCTCTCTTTTGCCCTAGCTTTTGCCTAGGTCGCCCCGAGGGGTTTTCGACCTAGCGGGCTCGATTCTTTTGTCTCTCGAGTTTGTAAAGGCAAGGTGCTCGAATGATTCGACGTTCGAGTGCGTTACGTTCTGTCTCCGTCGAGGAGTTGCGTCTGCTGCTCCCCCTTTTTGTCGGGGTTTGTTGATTTCTTTTTCGAATTGGCGGTGTCAGAGTTTTATATCTCGGCGGTGCCTTGTTTTGTTCATTAGCGGGTTTTTCCCGCATCTTTTCTCTCTCTCTTCATTGGCGGGTTTATCCCGCTTCTTTTCGCTCTGTTTTTTTTGCAGCTGGGGTCTATATTGTGCCCCTTGTATTTGTTTGAAACTCCTCGACTTTGCATCATCGAGGCTGCTTTTGTTTGCTTCGCCCCATGGAGACTTGACGTACTTTGTTGTCCTAGCCCAATTTTGTGAGGGTTGGTTTTCTCAGAAGTCTGATGCTTGTGCACTCAAAAGCCGAACTTCGCGTCTTTTGTCCTTGCAAACTTTACAAGTCCTTTCCCCTATTGTCTAAAAAGAAAACAAAATTGCCCCAGGAGTGTGGGTGACCAAGGTTGCCTCGCATGAATGTTGGACGGGGATGCACCGGTCTTTGTGATTTGTGTCGGGCGTCTTGTACAATCATCGTCCCCTATCGTGCTTGTGGTTCTAGCATCAGCTGTACGCCGGAAAGGTGTGCTCTCGAAGCCGATAGGCATGTTTGTTTGTCGATTGAGACGGTTGCGCTGAAGGCATGCAGCTCGTTCGGATGCTTCCGTCGTCGGCTTCATAGGGGGTACCTCCTTGTCGGGCCCTTCCCTACTAAAGTATAGGAAGAAAGACCCGATAGGAGTTCTCGAGGAGGTGTGAACCCGCATATCGCTCTTCGCCCGCGACTGGCGTGTCCCTGTGAAGGATGACAAAGAGGATGATGCATTAGGCGATTATGCGGTGGAATATGTAGTAAGAAATGTAAGGTGGACCCATGGGAAATTCCTTCATCCAGCGCGCGACCCATGGGGTGCCGCACGTTGGGGACACTCAATTCCGAGATCTAGTCATCGCCACCCTGGAGTGGGCAGACCGTGGCTAGGGGCCACATAGGTGTACTTTCCCCAATTACTGGTTGGCATGCACAGCCGTCCTAGCGAAGGCTCGAGATGCCGGATCCCATGAGGACAGACGAATCGAACAATTCCGACAAAACCAATAGGGCGTCCCGAGAACTGTCCTAATGCCCCTTTCTTGTCCGGAGTCTGCTTGGGAATGCATTAAGCTAAATGTAAAGAGAGAGTTTAAGGAGGAGTATGTTTTTGCAAGGCGCCTGGTTCTCCGTCTGTTGGTTAGTATCCACTGCGGTGGGTGGGGTCGGCGTCTCAAAAGCGCAGCTCGAAATACATAAGTCGCTGTGTCGGTTGGCTGCGCTTGAGTGGAACCTAGCAATGAAAATAATTCTTTTCAGCAGGCGAAAGTGCTTGAAATAAATGAGGAGAAAGAATATACAGGTGCGACGATTTCAAAACATGCGAAGGTATTTTCATTAAGATTGGCATTCGAGTTACAACAAAAGTCCTTCTTCCGCCGTGCGGCTCATAGTTTCGACCGCGCGTAGGGAACGTTCTTCGTAGGTAGTCTCATGGGGAAATCAACCCTTCCTCTTCGGCATTGTCCTTGCCCCTAGGGTAAATACCGATCAGATCGATAGCCGCGTCAGAGCTTGATCCATGGTCGGGGAGAGGGTTAGCCTGGACGTTCGGTGGCTTGACTTCATTGAAAGAGAGTCGGTTCTTCTCAATCATCTCCTGTAATTTGCCCCGGAGGGTGTAACATTCGTCCGTAGTGTGCCCCGGGGCACCCATATGGTATTCACAACGGAGATTCTGATCCTGATTCGCGGGATTGAACTGGGGATGAGGGGCCACGAGTCTAATTTCCTTAGCTGCCAAAAGTTGGCGATAGACTTGTGACTGGGGAACCAGTAAAGGCGGGTACTGCGGACGCGGCCTAGCCTGCCCTCCTTGTCGGGGTTGCAAGTTTGGGGCTTGTTGAGCCGTTGGTGGAGCTTCTAAAGCTAGAGGCCCATTTGGAGATGCCCAATGAGGGGTAGACGTGTAATTGTGACCGTGTGATTGCGGGGCCCGTGTCGGAGGGTAAGCCGATGGCGCCGAGTGATTAATCGGCAGGGCCGGGTATTGCTGCTGGTACGGCATGGGCATTTGGTGTCCAAGGTTGACGGCATTAACGGACGCGTCTCTGCCCTTTTTGTTACCCGTTGGTGATGGCGCAGTAGCGGCATTCTTTGATGACTGCTCCTCCTTTCCGGTCGGTCCTTCTATCTTCCCAAGCTTGATGCCCGTGTCAAGTTTCTTCCCAGCGTCGATCAGATTGGAGAATGAGGAAGTGTGGGCCAACAAATGCGAATAATACACTCCTCTTAGCGTGGAGTGGAACAGCTGGATCTGTTGCGCCTCGCTGATCGGAGGGATGTGCTTTGCTGCTTGGGTCCGCCACTTGGTAGCATACTCCTCAAACTTTTGGCCCCGCGCCATTTCTTTCGTGCTTAACTCTAAAAGGGTGGGAGGCATTTCTGCGCAATACCGGTACTGGTCGATGAACTTCCGAGAGAGGCCCTCCCACATCGGGATGTCTTCGGCCTTCAGCGACATGAACCAATCGAGGGCCGATCCCGACAGGCTATCTTGGAAGGAGTGAATGACAAACTCCTCGTACTCCCAGTATTGCAGCATCTTTCCCCGGTAGTGGCAAAGATGGTGGCGCGGATCCGTCGTGCCCTCATAAGTCTTGAACTCTGGGATCTTGAACTTTGGGGGCAGCCGCATAGTCAGGAATAGGCTGCAGTCGCCGTAGCATGCGATGGGACGAGCATCACCCGCTTGTAGGGCCCGTATCGTCTCTTCTATCCTCTTGAGCCTTCGTTCCTGTTCGGTGTCAGCCTTGGGGAAGAAATGCATTGGGGAGGCGAACTGGGCCGCGTGAGGCTGTAGAGTCGGATAGGGAGGAAGCTCCGTGGCTTGAGGATGAGTTGGGGCCGGTGCGGTGGTTGCCGGGAAAACCGTCGGCGGAGGCACCGTGTAGATCATAGCCGGAGCCGGTATGGGAGCAGGTGGAGGTGCAGACAGAATGCGTTCCGAGGATAGGAAGGCTGCCGGTGGAAGAGGGACGGCCGTGGGGGCCGGTGGTGGCGGATATGGGCCGGTGACAAGATGAGCCATGGACGTGTGCAATGTTGGTGGCGGGGGTGCCTCCATATTCTCCGGGGCCTGAGTCGGCGGAATCCAGGGAGTCGGCTCAGTCATTGGCCCTTGTCCCGGCGGAGGCGTGGAACTCAAGGAGGCCCGGTTGGGTCCTCTGAGCAGGGCGAGTAGCTCTGCCATGTTAGTGGCCATTTGGTTGACCGTGCCTTCGAGGACCGCAATGCGGGCTTGGTCATCGGTGGCGGCGGAGGTTGGTGAGACCGGTGGCTGAGGTGCCCCCGAAGACGCCGGGGGCGGGAGATGTGTTGGAAGAGCGCCGGAGTACACCGGGAGTACGCCTGCAGGAGTGAGAGGCGGTGGAGTGTGTGTTTGCGGTGGCTGAGAGAGAGTTGGGACCGAAGGGTTGACTTCTTCGGAAACATCGAGGTGATCTCCTTCCGCCATCCTGAGACGCTGACGAGTTGGGTAGCGGTGTGACACCAGTGGTAATCACCTGTATTAACAAGTGTGTAAATTTCTACGCAAACGAGTTACGTTCTAAAAATAAAAACGTGTGAAATAATAAGTAAGGGGATGACGTGCATGAGATGCATGGATTTGAAAACTAATGTTGTCACTCGCATTGATTCAAAAGGTTTCTAAGATACAATGCAATTAAAAACAAGCCCTAAGTCGTTCTTCCACCACGCTCAGGGTGCGAGTGACTGTTGCCGTGGAGAGCACCGATTCAGGTGAGGGCCTGGTGGAGGCGTCTATCCTAAGGGGTGCGTGGACCTCCACGGGCTCTCTTCCTGAACCTCTCCAAGGCGACATTCGCTCGTGCCAGCTCCTGCTCGCGCCTCTACAGCTCGGCGCGGGCCTGGGCGAGCTCTCTCTGTAATTGCCGCTGATCCACAAGCTGCTCGTCTTTCTCTGCGATTTCCCGACGAAGGTGATCTCTCTCGGCCCTGAGGTTAGCAAGCTCCGCTTGGATGGCCACGTTCGGGGTGAGAGATGCTCCCGTTGGTCTGTTATCTTCAGCTCGTGAAGAGTCGGCGGAATCCTCGTGTGCTGTAGGACCCCACCGATAGAAACGGAGGACATATTCCTCGGTAGCCTGGAAATCCTGTTCTTCAAGGGTTGGATGCTCGGGGAAATACGGACGCTCGATGACCACGGTTCGCCACGCGTCCAAAACCCGTTCGATGTCTCTTTGGCGATCTACGGATGTCTGATCCTCCCGCCAAGTGTGTTCGAATTTAGCCCGTGCCGTGTCCTCGGGGACTGTCTGCAGGCTGCCAAACTGCCTCATCACTCGCGCCGGGAAATATGCGGTGGACCCCGCATGACTTACGAGTGGGACTCCGTTAAAATCAGGACACCTAAGGGCCGCGGGTCCGGGTGGCATCCACGCGGCTCGCCACTTAAAGCCCCTAGGTGGTATTTTGCGAAAAATTTTGATCCACTCGGAAATCTTGCGTTCTTCCACGCGCACGAGGGACAACAATCGAGAAATGATCGACTCAGAACCATTAAAATACATAACCGGGCCCACTAGACCGAAGGGGTTTGCGTGGCTTTGAAACCAAATTTGTAAGAGGATGGGGGATCCTCTTATTCTTCGGTCGCGTGTTCTCAAAACACGGTCGAGGGACCGAACGGTCTCCGCCACAAGGGCTACCTCGTAACCGCGCCCTCCGACCACTTGGAGGACAACACCGGCCAAGGCCGCATCGATGAGACTATGCGAGCGAGGGAATAAGAGGGTCCCAAAGATTAGCAATAGAACAGCATGACACAAATCCTTTTGAAGAAAATCCCCCTGGACCCTATTCGCTCGGGACTCAATAAAAAGAAGGAGTTTCTCGATTGCAATCTCCGTGCTGCCGGAGTATGCGAGTTCAGCATTTAAACGGGTCGTAGGAACCCCGAGTAGGCGTGAGATTAGGGTTGGTCGGGTGGTGTGGAAGTTGGGTTCTACAATGCCGTGGACAACTGCAATCCAACCGATGAGTGTCCGGTACTCCTCGATGGTTGGCGTGAGCTCGGTACCCTGTATATCGAAGACGGCACGACTTGGGTTCCAGAATGCGATGGCGGCCTCGAGGAAATTCCAATCTACACGTCGGGTAGCCAAAAAGGGAACATCTCCTACGAACGCAGCGATATAGTGGCGGTCGACCGGGCGTAGCGCTGTCCATATGCGGGCAATCTCCTCGAGTGGCGGTGTGACTCTATCGAGGCGCGGACAGGAGGATGAGTGCGCCATCCCTTACCAAGATGAAAGGAAGATCGACTTAAGACTCATCAATGGGAATGACATCCTAATTTTGAAAATTTACATGATGCATGCTTGCGAAAATGTAAATGCCCACGACTTAATTCATGATACAAGGTACATGTACATCGCTCTTGAAACAGAAAAAGATTCAAATTGGCACGCAGGCCGACTCGATGGACTGTTGTCGGAGTCGAGTTGGAGGACGGCATGGAAGCATAGTACGATGCATGGTTTCGGTACTACAGGGACCGTGCTACGTAAGGATGGGGGCTCCCGACTCAAGGGTGTCAATTCCTTGAAATCGAGCGGGGATCTTTGGGGGCCTAATCGAAGGTCCAACCGTGCGACGTACCCTTACTCGGAACCCCTATTTAACCTATGCTCCTATTACCGGTCATGGGACGCGACCCATAGGTACCTAGAAGCTAGTAGGATATGCAATGCATGTGCGGGAAATAAATGTGCGTTAAGTAGATAAGTGGGAAATGCGGAAAGCGGTAAATAAACAAGCAAACAAAGCAAGCGGGAACGAGCCCGAACCCTCTAAGTGTCCCCCGTGGAGTCGCCAAGCTGTGCGCACCCGAATTTAATCTCGTCGGGGCACGCATGCGCGCGCCTAAGCAAACGCGGCTTGGGAGTGTCCACCTTCCCGGGGATGCGCGACGGACGCACGTGAGAAGGAGTCGCCACTTACTGTTTACGACCCGTAGGTCGAGGGCCGTTGAGTCGCCCAGGTCTAGGGGTACGGGGTACACCTAAATGCTAAGGCAGTGGTCATGCGGAACCGAAAATTCCGAATTCGGGGGTTCTATTACGTGCGAGCCTATATCCCGCACGCCCTTTCGGTACTCTAGCTTGCTAGGCTTGCCGTTTTGTTTATTTACCGCGTGATTTAGGGTTGCACTTGACTCGCCCGTTTTGACGCCGTAAAGTCGATGAATTGATCAAGTTGGACCAAGAATCCGAAAGAAGAGTAGCCTCACACGTCGAGGAATCGGTTCACTATCTTAGCGTTACAGTTCATCGAACCGTGATGGTCGATTCCCTGCGCGAACCGAAACCGCGAGTATTCGAGCTTACTCACCTCTTGGTAACAATAGACCGACTTGGCCGGTTCGACACTCGGACCTCTCGCTCGCCGATCGGGGATCCTTACAAGTGAATGATTATACAAATAAAATCCTCTCGATGTTCTCTCGAATAATTATAAAGTGCAACTGAATAAGTAAATGGATCTCGATCGGTTTGCATTGGGCCAATATTCCGCTCCGGCTCACCGTGTGTTTTGAATGACCGATAAATAAATTAACGCAACGCGGACTCAAAGAGCCGGGGGTCGGGTCCAATCGAACCGACGGTTTGCAGGAGAACCGATTAGTTCCCACTGTAACCGTTGGACCGATCGAGCTCCCGGGTGATATCTAAACACGTTTCACACATCCAATCCAAATTTCCTTCCACATAGGCCATATTTGGAGTGTGATGGCGACTCGAGGCTAGATCCCATTCCGCACTCGGGTTGCACGCGCTTGGTGAGTTAAGAGGCGTTGGACCTCGTGTTCGGTGATTTGGGGCGTTGGACCCCGTGCAATACGTGACCTATGGGTTCGGGCCCGAACCGCAATAAATCATCAAAAGCAAGAATAAAACAGAAGAAAACTGATATAACTGACATAATACAGAAAGCAACTGACAATTACTAATAAGTGTCGGTGAATACAAACGAATTATGTATTAGGCCGAATATACGTAATTTAATCAGTTATTATCCGTGGTTGATTGGCAAACAATGCATCTAACCTAGGCAAACATAGAGGGCGGGCTAGGATAAGGTTCTAAGCCAATTACATGTGTGTGTTTGTTTTATGACTCTCATTCAGTTAAGTGTCACTGTGGTTTCACCGAATTAGCCAAACTCGTGTTTTGACTCTAGATTGGGATCTATATTCCCACCTATCCATTATCTAGGATTCGATTAGGCCGAATGTACGATTAATCCGGTTGTTCGTGTTTTGCAACTGAAATAAAATGTTTCCCACCGAATCTACGATAGGAAGATGGAAACATCGAGAGTGGGCGGAATGGGTCGTGCGAATGAGACTCGCACCCGGACGGATGGCCCTTTTCCGTCCATAGATCAAGGCGTTTCCGGCTCCCTAGCGCCTAGGGTATCGGTGAATCATGGAATGACGGTTATGCCCTTGGATGATAAAATTGTGATGTTCGTGTATAAATTGGAGATTTGCGTCACACGAAGGAGTCTAAGAAGGACTCTCGTGCCTCGACTCGGGCCGCCTCAAATTGGGCCCGGACCCGAGTCACGGCACGTGAGTACTCACTACACATTAACTCCATTCGTGTCACGTGTCTCGGTATTTTGAAATTGTGAATTTTGATGAAAAAGGGCATTCACGTCGTTCCGTAAATCATCGATGCGTTTACAAATTAATAACCAATTTACCCAATTATTTAGTCCGAATGATTTATTTAACCGAATGTTACGTCCCGTTTATTCCGCTTGTAAAGTTATTCGGTGGTGGTAATTTCATGTGGTTATCTCGGTTTTAATGGGGAATTATTCAAAATTAACGTATCTATCATCCAATTATCATGTGAATAACGAAAAAAATGAGACACGGATACAAACAATCCCAAGGGACGATTCCAATCATGCCTTACATGCATAATATGCTTAAACTCAAGAACGAAATCTATTTCAACAAAACAAAAGAAAGTCGATGCCGTCAAGGTCTCTCAAACGCAAACGGACACACAAACACGTACACATAACACGTAATATAACGAAATCCACAAAAATGACGTCGACTCATACGATGGGAAAACGTGAAACATGGGAACCGACTCATTTCGGGATGGGAGAAACCACCTTAGACCCGTGTGGTCCAAGGGGACTCTCGGCCACACCCATCCAAGAGTGGCCGTGAGTCCTCATGGCTCACGCGAGTCAAGGGGAGCTCTCTAAACCCGATCTAAGCCTATTCCCACCATGCTAATACGTGGTACATGACAAAACAGCGGCAAAAGAGAACGGGGACCGGCTAGCTTCGAGGAAAAAGAAGTGCCCTAGCCTCGGAGGAACCATAGAGGCTCACGGGTCGCCCCCTCAAGGCTAGATCGTGGGTTCCATGGTTCGGCCGTGACTCGGGACCTCTCCCGCTTCGATCCACGTCGTCTCCCCTCATGAGATATACGTTCATGTAGTTTACGAGCATGATAGATAAAGTAAATAGATGCTGGACGTTGTATGGCATGCATGAGACGTCCGGATCCGAGAAAAAAATGCAAGCTTTCACCTATCCCGAACCTTTAAAGCATATTAACACCACACGTAAGTAAATATCAAAGATCCTAACTCCTCTAAGTTAAAAGGGGTGTTACCTAGCCTCGATGTACGAGGGAAAGAGTCGGGGAAGTGGCCGTGGGAGTCACAAGACTCGGATAGAGGGCCACGGGTGGGTGACCCAAATGTGGGCAGCCGCGGCAGTCCGTGGAAGAATGGGTCAGCACGCTCACTCCGGTCACGGCACGGTGCGAGGTCGGGCTCGTTGGACTCCTAAGAGGCGGATCTACATGAGCACGGGCAGACCTGAGCGTGCCAAGGCCTGAACAAACCCGAAAATGTGAGAGAAAACTCGGTAAAAATGAGGAAAACCCGGTTTGAGAGAAACGGGTGAATGGCGGTTGTACACGGTTGATCGGCCCTCGGACCGTGACCACCTCTTCACGGGGGAGGGTGAGGGTTGTGAGGAACCCTTTGAACGTGATGGCACGACTCTCCGAAGTCGTGGGAAGAAATGGCACGTCGAGGAGCTCGGTTGCACGCGATTGACGTTATCGGGACCCGACTCTCTTCACGGTTGGAACGTGGTGTTGGAGGCTTCAAATCGAAAATCTAAGCCCGGAAATGGACTTAGGGGGTGGAAAATATGTAGGCTAGGAATTTTGATGATTTTTGGCTTAAGTCGGGTCGGGTGGTTACCGGAATACCGGGTGGTTTTCCGGCGATTTTAGCCGGTTTCGGCCTTGGCATGGGCTGAACGAAAGTGAGGGGAGGGGCTGGAGTTTGAGAGGATTTTAGAGGGAGATTGGCTTGAGAGAGAAGGAGAATGAAGAAGTGATTAAAGTGTCTTGCAATTAGGCACTTATAGGATGCCTTAATGAGCCAAATTAGTGAGTTTAAGTGCAATTAGAGGGGGGAGCTTAGGGTTTTCGAATTTTTGGAGGGAAGATTAGGGTGGGGAAGTTGTCTTGTTGAGTGTGGGGAAAGGAAGAGAAGGGAAAGTTGATGGGAGGTGATGGGGAAGTGATAGGAGTTGATGGGTGTGTAAGAGGAAGTGAAAGAAGTGAGGGAAATTTGAATTGTGTGGTGGGGGGTGCTTGGAGCCGACGGTGGGAGGGAGGAGCCGACGGCTTGGGGCTGTCCAATCGGAGCCAAGGGTTGAGCCGTGGCTTGGGGTTGAGCCGCGGCTTGATGGCTTGGCTTGGCTGAGCTATGGGTCCCGTCTGATTGAGAGAAAAGCCGGAAAATGCTTGAAATCCGATTGAGCTTGCATCCGACCTCCGATGTCCAGTTAATTTGAAGATTTGGAATGCTTGAACGACGAGGATTTGAATGAGCCTAATATCGCCATGCGTCGTGTGGACGAGCGTTCGGGCGACTCGGGCCTTGGGAGTCGGTTTTGCCTTGTTTGGACGTTCGGAGTGGAATTTAGCGCCCCTCGACCCCCGATTGTTTTTTGTGCATCCTTGCATTTGTTTTGGCGATCCTTTTGCCCTGTGAGTGATTGTTGGCTCGTCGTCCTCGGTCGTGGACCGTTGGCCCGGGAAGACCTAGGGACCTTGATCGGGATTTTCTCAGTGTGCCGTGCTCTTCTCTTATTGTTCATGACCCCGTGCCCGCCTATTTGCCTCCGATTGTCGGGTGATGAATAGTGCCCCGGGCTTCGGTCGGGAATCCTCGTGTGGGAAGCCGGTGGGCCAAAATGGGGTGCTGACACAAATGATTTAATTAACCGAATGAGACGTCCCGTTTGCCCACTTGTGAGATTCTTCGGTGATTATTGTTCCACGTTACGGTTACGGTTTTAACGGGAAGTATCCGGGTCTAACATGTCTAATGAGTAATGAACGTGTAGACAATGAGTAAAAGGAAGCGTAATCACGAACAATTCCAAGGATTGATTTCGGAACAACGAAGAGACCAACCGAGGCTCCAAGGAGGTCACAGATGATTCGGCCACCTCTCAAGGATGAATGGCCGAATGCTCCTTGACCCGATTCGAGTTTCGGTGGGTCTTTCACGTCGTTCCTAATCGGCCCTTGCATGCAACGAACGACATACGCATAAAGATGACGAACGTTTCATTAGATTGACATTATCGTAACACCAATTTACGCGAATAAACACACAAGACATCCAAAGCATCATATTCACGAAATCCAAAAACAATCTTATCCAATTTCACGATAGGATCAAGGGTGGTGTGCGGGAATCATGCGGCCTCGAGGAAAGGAGAGCTTGGAGGCTTCGCCACACCAAGGAGCCTCACGGCCCCTATTGCAAAGGGGATGGCCGTGAGCTCCTTGGCATGGCCGAGCCCTTCTCGAGCTCTTCTCCCTTGATCCCGTATTATTCCCTTCATTTAATCACGTTTAGCCATGGTCACGATCGCATAAAATTATACAAAACACACACGAATGGCACGTTTGAATGGAAACAACGTCACGACATCGATTCAACTAATAACGCAAAGAAGGAAAACACGGGAATCGGCCCGACTCGGGGTGGAAGAAGACTTCTCGGACTCGTGTGGTCCAAGGAAGCTCTCGGCCATGTTCCTTCAAGGAAGGCCGTGGGCTTCCATGGCTCACGCGGGTCGGGAGAGTTTCTCCGGCCCCGATTCGAGTCTTTTCCCGTCATGCCATCATGCTACATGCAACTAACGGTAAAGAGATGTAGGAATCAACTCTTTTCGGGAAAGGAGAGAACACCCTAGCCCCAGGCAAGCCAAG
Source organism: Punica granatum (assembly GCF_007655135.1). Taxonomy (NCBI): domain Eukaryota; kingdom Viridiplantae; phylum Streptophyta; class Magnoliopsida; order Myrtales; family Lythraceae; genus Punica; species Punica granatum. Next base: position 21,441,825 of record NC_045130.1, on the reverse strand, counting down.
GGGGCTCACGGGTCTCTCCCTAGAGACTAAGCCGTGAGTCTCGTGGCTCAACCGTGGCCAAGGGGGCCTCACCCGTCCGAAACCGAGCCCCTTTCCACCATGGCACGCAAGCTCACACCTCATATGGACACGGCACGATCATACAAGTAGACATAAGGCACGCACGTTGCATGAAAATGCATGGGAGGCGTGGATCCGAGGAAAAAATAAAAACTTTCATGCATTCCGGATCTTGAACTATATTAACGTCTCATGCAAACGAATGTCGGAGATCCTAGATTCTTTAAGTCGTGAAGAAGTGTTACCTAGCCTCGGTGCTCGAGGAAAAGAGTCGGGGAAGTGGCCGTGGGAGTCGTGAGACTCGGGTTGGACGTTACGGGCGGGTGACCCGGGTGAAGGCGCAGCCGCGGCAGTCTCGGGAAAATGGCTCGGCACGCTTGCTCCGGGCACGGCACAGCGCGAGATCGGGCTCGTTGGACTCTTTAGAGACAGATCTAGACGACCATGGGCAGACCCGAACGTGCCAAGGCCTGAACAAACCCGAAAATGTGAGAGAAAGTTCGGTAAAAATGTGAGGAACCCGGTAAGAGAGGAACGGATGAACGACGGTTGTGTACGGTTGATCGGCCCTCGGACCGTGACCACCTCTTCACGGGGGAGGGTGAGGGTTGTGAGGAACCCTTGGAACGTGATGGCACGACTCACCGAAGTCGTGGGAAGAAATGGCATGTCGGAAGGCTCGGTGTGCACGGCTAGGGGGTCTCGGGACCCAATTGTTCTTGTGGCTGGAACGGGATGTTGGGGACCTTAAATGGAAAATCTAAGCCTGGAAATGGACTTAGGGGGTGGGAAATATGTAGGCTAGGGTGTTTGGTGATTTTTGGCTTAAGTCGGGTCGGGTGGTTACCGGAATACCGGGTGGTTTTCCGGCGGTTTTGGCCGGTTTTGGCCTTGGCTCGGGATGGGCGAGTGAGTGGGAATGGGCTGGGGTTTGAGAGGATTCTAGAGGGAGATTGGCTTGAGAGAGAAGGAGAATGAAGAAGTGATTAAAGTTAATGATGGATGGGGCTTTATAGGCTAGGCTAATGGCCCGATTAGGGAGATTTAATCACGGCTTAGAGGCTTAAGAGGGGGCTGCTGAATTTTTGAGGGAGATTAGGGTGGGGAAAGAGTCATGTTGAGTGTGGGGGAAGCTAGAGGAGTGATGGGTGTGATGGATGGATGATGGGAGGTGATGGATGTGAGAGAAATTCAAAATGCGTAGTGGAGGGAAGGCCTTGGGAGATGGAGCCGCCGGCCATGGGTTCTAGCCGAGGCTAGGTGCGGCCAAACCGTGGCTTGGAGGGTTGAGCCGTGGCTTGGGGTTGAGCCGCGGCTTGATGGTTTGGCTTGGCTGAGCTGTGGGTCCCTTTCGATTGAGAAAAAAGCCGGAAAATGCTTGAAATTTGATTGAGCTCGCATCCGATCTCCGATGTCCAATTAATTTGTAGATTTGGAATGCTTGAACGACGAGGGTTTGAATGAGCCTAATATCGCCATGCGTTGTGTGAATGCACGTTCGGGCGACTCGGCGCCTCGAGAGTCGGTTTTGCCCTATTTGGACGTTCGGAGCGGAGTTTAGCGTCCCCCGGTCCCCGATTGCTCTTTGTGCGTCTTGACATTCGTTTTGGCAACCCTTTTGCCCCGTGGGGATCGTTGGCTCGTCGTCCCCGGCTGAGGACCGTTAGCTCGGGGAGGCCTAGGGACTTGTGACCGGGATTTTCTCAGTGTTCCCTGAATGTCTTGAGGTGCTCGGGGATCGTTGTGATCTCTGTTTTCCGTGGACTTGCCTTGAAGGCTCGCCGGGAGACGTTCATGACCACTGGAACGTCCCTCGGAGAACCCAGTCGAGCTCCGGAAGGTCATCTAAGGCTTGTTCCCCGACCTTGGTGGTCCCCGGGTGCCTGTAGGCCCGTTTTGGGGGGCCGTCTGCTTGTCAGTGGAGCGAGCCCCAGGAGCTCTGTCAGAAAAGGCGTTCGTGAGAGATTGGGGTGTCCAGGCTCATGTGGCATGCCCCGGAAATGCGTCCGGATGTGTCATTGGTCATTTTGGCACCGAGGGGGATTTTTAAAGTCCCATATTGGGCACCTTTCAGCGTTTCAGCGACTCGGTGATGAATAGTGCCACGGTGCCAACTTCGCTGTTTTCGGGGCTCCTCGTCTGTAGGTTCTTCCGACTGATCTCTTCAGCTTTTCTAATGGACCCGGCTCTTCTCTTGTCGTTCATGACTTTGTGACCGCACGTTCGCCTCTGATTTGCTGGGTGATGAATAGTGACCCGGGCTTTGGTCGGAGGTTCTCATGTGGGAAGCCGGTGGGCCAAAATGGGTGTTGACAACTTGCCCCTCTTTGGTTGCATGCTCGGTTAGAGGATGTAGCCAAAGATCATAAAAAGCACCCCCTTTTTGGGCCCGGCGACTGCTCTGTTGTAGCTTCCCCGTGGCTGCTCGTGCCCTGCTTGGATGTATTGGGACACTGTGCGGGAAATTAGAATCGGGATGGGCCCGAATGCCTATGAACCAGGATAGCCCTGAATGTGACCGGGATAGACCCGAATGCATGAACCAGGATAGACCTGAATAACCGGGGTAGGCCGGAATGCATGAACCAGGATAGACCTGAATAACCGGGGTAGGCCGGAATGCATGAACCAGGATAGACCTGAATGACCGAGATAGACCCGAATGCATGAACCAGGATAAACCTAAATGACCGGGGTGGACCCAAATGCATGAACCAGGATAGACCTGAATGACCAAGATGGACCCGAATGCATGAAACAGGATAGACCTAGATGATCGGGATGGACCCGAATGCATGAACCAGGATAGACCTGAATGACCGGGATGGACCCGAATGCATGAACCAGGATAGACCTGAATGACCGGGATGGACCCGAATGCATGAACCAGGATAGACCTGAATGATCGGGATAGACCCGAATGCATGAACCAGGATAGACCTGAATGACCGGGATGGACCCGAATGGATCCTGAGTGACTGGGATTTAGACCGGAAGGATCTGAATGACCGGAATTTTGACCGAATGGATCCTGAGTGACCGAGATTTAGACCAGAAGGATCCGAACGAATGAAAATTAGGTCGAATGAGCCCAAACGACCGAGAGGACCTGAGTGACCGGAATTTAGACCGGGAGGACCTGAGTAACCGAACGGGGCTGAATGAGGCCAGGGTGGACCTGAATGATCGGGACGGACCCGAATGTGACCAGGATGGACCTGAATGACCGGGATGGACTCGAATGTGACCAGGGTGGACCTGAATGACCGGGATGGACCCGAATGTGACCAGGATGATCCTGAATGACCGGGATGGACCCGAATGTGACCAGGGTGGACCTGAATGACCGGGATGAACTCGAATGTGACCAGGATGGACCTGAATGACCGGGGTGGACCCGGATGTGATCGGAAATTTAGACCGGAAAATGCTATTTGATATGGGTCGCTCGGGGTTAAGTTCGAACTGCCTTATGTGCGGTGACTGATGGCGATCTCCTGCTGTTTGTTCTTCTTTCAACCTTGTTGGACTAGATGGCGTGGGGCATTCCTTGACGACTTCCGGCGCCTCGAGAGCACGGTTTGCCACATGAGGCAGATGCGAATCCGTCGACGGGGAGCGTCCCTTAGGGTTCCCGATCTTACCTGTACAGGGGAAAGAGAAGCCTACAAAGGATGTCAGCCGCGCGAAATCATTTAGACTACAACGCGTAAATGAATCTATGTAAAGATGTGTTGGGGACATGATATCGGTGGCCATTTGGAAGGTGGCCGTGTCCCTATTGGAGAATAGCTTTTCTGAGACGGATACATCGATTCGACCCCATTCCAGGGCGAGTCTCGAGCCTGGAGAGTCGAAGAGAGTTCGCTTGCGTTGGAGAATGCCGAACCACTACTCGGTGCAGCTTCACGGGGAAGTGTTGCCATTCTTTCGTGGTCGAGCCGATATTGTCCCCTAACTTTTGCCTAGGCCGCAAAATGCGTGATGACCTAGCGGGGTGCTTTATTTGATCTTCTCACATAAGTGCTCACCTTTTGCTGCGGTCCGCCGTGTCCGGGTGAGACCGCACCCCTCGGGTCCTCTAACTTTTGCCTAGGCCGCCTCGAAGAGGTTTTCGACCTAGCGAGGAAATGATTTATGCTCTCCTTTTGCCGCGACTCCCCTTTGCGGGATTTTAAGTCGTGCCACTCGTTCTCTAACTTTTGCCTAGGCCGCCTCGAAGAGGTTTTCGACCTAGCGGGAAAATTTATTTTTTTCTCTCAAGAAAGCTTAGTATTGGACAAATGGTGGGAATTGACGCTCGTCCACGAAAACGGAAATGTCTTATAATGAAAAGGGCACGGAGCCCGGCGAATGATAAAAACAAAAACACATACAAGCGCTCAAGGATAATACTTCTTGATGGCGCCGGCGTTGACGGGGAGGGTGTTTTCGGTGCCGTCCATATCGCTCAGAATGACTGCTCCTCCGGAGAAGACCTCTTTGACGACGAAGGGGCCGTCGTATTTGTACGAGAACTTCCCTCGAGAGTCCGGCATGACGTGTAGGACTTTCCTCAAAACGAGGTCGCCGGGGCTGAAGTCGTGGTGGCGGACTCTTGCGTTGAAGGCTCGAGCCATTCTTTGCTGGTAGCACTGTCCGTGGCATAGCGCTTTCAGCATCTTTTCATCAATGAAGTTCAACTGTTCGTACCGCTGCTTCGCCCATTTTGCTTCTTCAAGTTCGGTCTCGGCAAGAACCCTCATGGAAGGGATCTCCACTTCGATTGGGAGGACGACCTCCATGCCATAGACTAGGGAGTACGGGGTTGCCCCAGTTGAGGTCCGTATGGATGTCCGGTACGCCAAGAGTGCATAGGGGAGCATCTCGTGCCAATCCTTGTAGTTCACCGTCATTTTTTTGATGATCTTTTTGATGTTCTTATTCGCCGCTTCCACCGCACCGTTCATTTGGGGACGATACGGGGTGGAGTTGCGGTGTCGAATTTTGAATTGTGCACAGAGCTCGTCGATAACCTTGTTGTTCAGGTTCTTGGCGTTGTCTGTGATGATTGTCGCAGGGACCTTGTACCGGCCGATGACGTCGCGTCTGAGAAAACGGGCCACGGCTTTTGCGGTGACTGACGCAAGAGTGACGGCTTCGATCCATTTGGTGAAGTAGTCGATCGCCACCAAAATGAACATATGTCCGTTAGACGCTTTGGGGTTGATCGGGCCGATCACGTCCATCCCCCACATTGAGAAGGGCCACGGGGCTGTCATAGGTCGTAGTTCGTTGGGCGGCGCCTTAATCTTATCGGCGTACACTTGGCATCGGTGACAGTGCCTGACGTGCTTTGCGCAGTCAATCTCCATGGTGGACCAATAATAGCCTAAGCGCATGATCTTCTTGGCGAGCATAAGGCCATTCATGTGGGGCCCACAATTTCCTCCATGTACCTCCTCCATAAGGCGCCGTGACTCGTGTTCGTCAATGCATCGGAGTAGCGTGGAATTAAAGGAACGGCGATATAGTATCTCGCCGCTCAGAAAGTAGTGCATCGCAAGGCGCCTGAGCGTCTTTCGATCGCGGCGATCGGCGAACGGGGGATAATGGCCCGTTTTCAAGAAGTTCTTGATGTCCTCATACCACGGCTTCGCTTCGGACGCTTCGATCGCGTTGCAGTGGGCTGGGCGTCTGGCCACTTCGATTTCGAGAGGTTCGACGACGTTCCCTTCTGAGATACTCGCCATGGACGCGAGTGTCGCGAGTGCGTTAGCGAACTGATTCTTTGCGCGTGGAGTGTAGGTGAACGAGATCTTCTCGAAATTCTTCGCCAATTCCTCAAGGTATTCGTGGTACGGGACTAACTTCGCGTCTTTTGTCTTCCATTGCCCCAACGTTTGGAAGATTGTGAGCATGGAATCACCGAACACCTCTAACTCCTTCACCTTGAAATCAATCGCCGCTTGCAAACCGAGAATGCACGCCTCGTACTCGGCCACGTTGTTGGTACAGGAGAAATCCACTTTTGCCGCGACCGGATAATGGCGCCCGTTCGGGGATATCACAACTGCCCCAACTCCAGATCCCACGGAATTGACAGCCCCGTCAAAGTACATCTTCCACGTCGATTCCTCTTTCTCTTCATCCACCTGGAGGATTCCTTCATCCGGAAAGTCCGTGTTGATCGGCGTGTCGTCATCGATCGGGAATTCTGCTAGGTGGTCGGCAATCGCTTGCCCCTTGACAGATGTGCGAGGCACGTACTCTATGTCATATTCCGTCAACTGACAGCGCCATTTTGCGATGTTCCTCATGGATGAGGGGCCGTCGAGCAAATACCGCAAGGGGTCCGCTTTTGACAATAAGCAGATCGTGTGATAGAGTGTGTACTGTTGGAGCCTTTGCATGACCCATACTAACGCGCAACACATCTTCTCGATCTCCGGATAATTGGATTCCCCTTCGGTGAACTTATTGCTCAAGTAGTATATCACCCTTTCCGTGCGCGTTGACTCGTCTTCTTGCCCCAGCATGCACCCTAAGGACTGTCGGCGCACTGTGAGGTACAAAATGAGGGGCTGGCTCGGCACGGGTGGTACCAATATTGGCGGCTGAATTAGGTAGGCCTTGATGGTGTCAAAGGCCTTCTGGCACTCGTGGTCCCATTCCATCGCTGTATTTTTGCGGAGCAAGCGAAAGAGCGGTTGGCACTTATCTGTCAGGTTTGCAATGAAGCGTGCAATGTAATTCAGTCGCCCCAAAAAGCCGCGCACTTCTCGGACCGTTGACGGCGGGGGAAGCTCTTTGATCACCTTGACTTTATCCGGGTCTACCTCGATACCGCGCTCACTGACCACGAATCCCAGTAGTTTTCCTGACCGAGCGCCGAATGTGCACTTTGCCGGATTAAGCCGGAGTTTGTATTCTTTTAGGCGGTCGAAAAGGCGCTTCATGTTGACGAGGTGGTCTTCTCCTTCTTTGGACTTGGCGATCATGTCGTCAACATATACCTCGACTTCCTTGTGCATCATGTCGTGGAATAGTGTGACCATAGCCATCTGATAAGTTGCCCCCGCATTCTTGAGGCCGAAAGGCATAACGCGGTAGCAAAAGGTTCCCCACATCGTAGTGAACGTCGTCTTGAGTTTGTCCTTCTCGGCCATTCGGATCTGATTGTATCCGGAGAAGCCGTCCATGAAAGAGAATTGGGCGTGGCGTGCCGTATTGTCGACTAAGACGTCGATGTGCGGCAAGGGGAAGTTGTCTTTAGGGCTGGCCTTATTGAGATCTCGGTAGTCAACGCAGACTCGAACCCTTCCATCCTTCTTTACCACTAGCACGATGTTCGCCACCCACTCAGAATAATTGCAGACCTCGAGGAACCCCGCGTTGATCTGCTTGACGACTTCCTCCTTGATGTGGAGGAGAAGACTAGCTCGCTGTCGTCGTAACTGTTGCCGCTTGGGCGGGAATTTCTCGGTGTCGAGTGGGAGGAAGTGCTCGACTATTGAGGGGTCTAGGCCGGGCATGTCGGCGTAAGACCAGGCGAAGACCTCTTGATATTCCTTTAAGAAGTCGATCATCTGGGCTCGTTGCGTAGGGTTGAGGGCTGTCCCAATCTTCAAGGTGCGAGGCTCTTCTTCGGTGCCCACGTTGATCTCCTCCGTTGGCTCGATCGAGGTGATTTGATGGTCTTCGAGGCGACGCAAACTCTCTTCTATCTCGGGCACTTGACTATCCTCGGGAAGCCCTTCCCCAAAGTATACGGGTTGAGGCTCACCGAGTTGCTCTCGGGATAGGTTCGCATCGAAGCATCGAGGATTTGGATTCGAGTGGAGCCTGGAAAATTGAGAGAATTGTCTTAGAAAATTTTATAGTGCTGCGAAATGGAGAATAGGAGAGGGAGAAAGAATGCAAGGGAATTCAAAAAATGCGTGAGAGATTTCATTGATGTTGTGAACAAGAAGTCATAATAGAAACCCCTCTCCCGTCGTGTGGCGCATGGCCATGCCGACACGCGGGGAACATCTTATACATAGATAAGCCTTACACATCGGCAATCACAGCCGAGTAGCGCGGGACTGAGGTCCAGTTGTCCAGCTCCTCGTTTTCCTGCGCCAAGCGGATGTGAACCCCTGAAGGAATCTCCTCGGTGACGGCGTACACGGCTGACGGAGCGGCAGGAGTGTCGTCGGAGTCCGAGGAAGAGCCGTCAAGGGTGCCTCCTATGATGTGTGAAGGCCCGGGGAGGAAGTGAGATAGTGGGGGGATTGAAGCGCCCCTGTTGAGCCTCCCGTAGTACGCGGCGAGGCGGTGAAGATGGTTGCCCTTGCGGGCCTCGATGATCTCATGGCAGGAAGGGTGAAAGCCGAGTCCCCTCCTGTGCTTGTATTCCTCGATCTCAACGAGGCGGCTGATCCCTTGTCCGCGCGCCCCGAGGCCGGTGCCGGGAATATAGTTGTTGCGCAGGAGAACCTTCCCTATCATGCGGTCGGCACGGGACGGTCCACTCTCTCCGTAGTCCCGAATGACGGAGATGGTTTCGAATGAGTGAAAGGGAAGGTTTTCATCGTCCCCGACGCTGATATAGGGCACTGCCGTCTCCTTGTAGATGGCGTAATCCTCCTCTCCTTTCACCGTGATGAGCTTCTCCTTGACGATGAACTTTAACCGTTGGTGCAGAGAAGAGGGGACGGCGCCGGCCTAGTGGATCCAAGGTCTCCCGAGCAACAGGCTGAACGCATTCGGGATGTCGAGCACTTGGAACGTGATGCTGAACGAGCATGGGCCAACGTCTATGAAGAGGTCGATCTCCCCGTTCACCTCCCTGCGCGAGCAGTCGAAGGCTCGGACCGCTGTTTTGCTTGGGCGGACTCGGTTAAGGTCCACGTTCATCTATTTCAGGGTGGTCACCGGGCAAACGTTGAGGGCGGATCCGTTGTCAATCATGACCCGGCCGATGATGTAATTGTTGCACTTGCAGACAATGTGCAACGCCCGTGAGTGCGACCATCCTTCGGACGGGAGCTCGTCGTCCGAGAACGAGATGGTGTTGGAAAAGATGGACCCGATCGTTTCTTCTATCCTGTCCAGGGGTGTTTCCTTCGGGACTTGTGCCGCGGTCAGTACCCGGAGGAGGGCCTCTCGGTGAGGTTCCGAGCCGAGGAGGAGGGCAAGCAATGAGATGTGGGCCGGGGATTTGGCCATTTGTTCGACCACCTTGTATTCGCTTGCCTTCACGATTTTCATGAAAGCTTCGGCTTCCTCTTCGGTCACCTTCTTGGACGGGAAATGTGAGCTTTCGGGCGTCACTTCGTCTTCGACGGCGGGCGCTTTCCCTTTGTCCTTGGCCGCCGGGCTCTCGTATACCCGTCCCGAGCGTGTCAGCCCCATGACACTGAATTGCTGCTCGACGCTCCCGGCGCTTCCTTCGTAGGTCCAGGGGACCTTGCTATCTGAGTACGGCTCCCGGGCAGGGATGTCGACGACGAACGGGGTCGACGAGGCCACGTGTCCCGTGAACCCGACCGTGAGTTATTCGGGAGTGTAATTGATCACGAAGGGAGGGGGATTCTCCTGCGCTTCTTCATCCCTCTCCGAGACGCATATAGAGATCATGTTGATGGACAGCCCCGAACTCGGCCTATGGTCCGGGAGGGGGTTGGCCTGCACATTTGGAGGCCTGAAAGCATTGAAAGTGAGTCGATTGCTGTCGATCCTACTCTGAATTTCGTCCCGCAGCCTCCAACAATTGTCGAGAGTGTGTCCCGGTGCGCCCTGATGATATTCGCAGTGCTTGGATTGGTCCTGAACGGACGGGTCGAAGTTCGGACCCGGGGATATCGGCTGAATCTGATTTCCCGCCAAGAGTTGCCGATATATGTGAGAGAGAGGAGCGGGTAGAGGTGTGTACTGTCTGCGGGGTCGATGTTGCGAGGTGCCGACCTGTGGACCCTGCGAGGTGGGGTTCCATTGTGCTGATGGAGGGGCTCTCGACACCGGGGGCCTAGGTTGAGGGGACTAAGCTGACGCGGACGCTGTCAGCACCCCATTTTGGTCCACCGGCTCCGACAAAGGACTTCTGACCAAAGCTCGGGACACTATTCACGATCAGAAAACCGGAGGCGAATGTACGGGCACAAAGTCAAGAATAACAAGAGAAAAACAGGGTCTACTAGGAGAGCACGAGAAGGCAATCGGAAGAGTAAATAGACAGCGAACCCTGAAAACAGCAGAGACCGGCACTGTGGCCCTATTCATCACTGGATTACCGAAGCGTCAGAAGGTATCCAATATGGGACTCTAAAAATCCCTCTTGGTGCCAAAATGACCAATGGCACATCCGGGCACACTTCAGAATCACCTTGCTTAAGCCGGGGCACTCCCGAACATTCATAGACGCCTTCCTGACGGGGCCCCCGAGAGGCCCGATTCACGAACAGATAAACGGCACTCGAAAATAGGCCTGCACATACCCAAGGACTACCAGGACCATGGAATAGGATTCAGACTGCGTTTCGGGGTTCATCTTGGTCTCCCGAGTGGATTCCGACCAGGGAAAAAGGGGCCATTTTCTACAGAAAGACATAACCGGAGACCCTTTTAACAAATCGTCAGTGCACGAAATTTGCGCCAATCAATCCCAGGGACCTCAAGGGCTTAGGAGATAAACCCCGATAACATTGCATGATCCATTTAGGTTTCCCGAGTACCATTCCAGTAATGAAAGGGCCCCTTTCACGGGGAATCTTGTGCTCAGAGCTCATTCGGGAAAATGTTGACGTTCGAGCTTTGCACCACCCACTCCCAATAACCCCAGGGGCTAGGAAATCATTTCAGTTCGGACCAAGCAAGTCATACCGATCTCCCGAGTGACGTTTCAATGGTCACGAACGCCTCCCGACAAGCCTTCGGGACTCATTTTTGACAAACGGAGATCACAGTGGTCTCCGAACACATCAGAACACTCGGGAAACACTGAGAAAGCCCCGTTCGCAGATTCCTAGGTCATCTCCGGTTATTGATCTCCAGCCGGGGTCGGCGAGTAAACCGTTTCGCTCATTGCAAAGAACACGCCGACACGAGCAGTACATCACGCAGAGGCGCGAACAAGCGACAGAAACGAACAACTTCACCTTGATCATCAAAATGGAGTAAAACCGGCTTCCGAGTCCTCGAGATGCCCGAGCATTCACCCATACGAATAATGTCAATATTAGGCTCATTAAAACCGTATTCGCGCGTACATCGATAATTCATCGTTCAAGCGAACCACGGAAATCGAATGCGTGATCAATCAAGCCCCGAGCTTCTTCCGGCTTTCTTCCTAATCAAGTGGGACCATTGAGCTAGCCAAGCCGAGTCGAGCCAAGCTGCGAGCCATGGCTCACCTCTAAAGACAAGCCAAATGAGCCTCATCCACCCATTTTTCAAAATATCTCTTACACCCATCAACTCCACTCTTCCATCCATCAACTCTACTCTTCCATCCATCACTTCCCATCACCTTTCAAGACAACTTCCCCTCCTTAATCCATCTTAAAAATTCGGATCCCCCTAACCCTCTCCTTAATTGTGCTTTGTTTTCATTAATTGAGCCATTAAAGCTACCTTTATAAGCCCATTGGGTCATTAACTTAATTACAACTAAACTTCCATCATCTCTCTAGCTTTCTCACTCTAGGAAACCCTCTCCAAGCCCTCTCAACTACAGCATTTTTTCAGAAATCGCATGGCCTTCCCTCAGCCCGGTTACAAGGCAAAATTGTTCGAAAACTCAACCGTTTTCCGGCGACCACCACCCAACCTTAGCCAACTTCAACCAAACTTCATATCCCATATGTTTTTGACCTCCCGAGTCCATTTCCGGTGTTAGTTTTGCAATTTGAAGCTTCCAGCTTGCCAAACCACCTCTGTCCAGAACCTAGTTCCATAGGCATTTTCACGGTTTCCCGGGCTTCCTCGACATTTCCACCACCCCACGACTATGGCGAGTCGTGCCATCACTTTCTAGGGGTTCCTTACAACCCTCACTCTCCCCCGTGACGAGGTGGTCGCGTGCCGAGAGCCGTCCAACCGTGCACCACCGCCATTTCCCTCTTTTCTCCCTTCACAGATTTTTCCAGTTTTTTTACCGGTTTTCTTTGCATCTTTCAGGAAAATCGACGTGTCCAATCATCATGAAACCACTGCAGGCATGATCCTCACTCAGTTAGGAGTCCAATGCCACCGACCTTGCATCAAAAGACCACCGGGAGCCTCCCGTAGAGTCGTTTCTTCATCGGGGTGTCAGTCGGGTTTGTTCCTCTGGTCGTCTTTTCTGACCCGAACTTTGTAGGAACGTACAGGTCAGCTCGGGTTGAATCTTGCTACAAGCCACCTATGACCATGATCCTCAGTCAGTTAGGAGTCCAATGCCACCGATCTTGCACCAAAATACCACCGGGAGCCTCCGAGACAGCCATTCCTTTCCGACCTGCCCAGTCAGGTCAGTTCCGCCCAGTCGGTTCTGTTTTCTGCTAGCTAACCCGACTTTGTTTTTGATTCCCAGAAATTATACATGTCCAATCCTCATGAAACCACCGCAGGCATGTTCTTCAGTCGGTTAGGAGTCCAATGCCACTGATCTTGCACCAAAAGACCACCGGGAGCCTCCCGTAGAGTCGTTTCTTCATCGGGGTGTCAGTCGGGTTTGTTCCTCTGGTCGTCTTTTCTGACCCGAACTTTGCAGGAACGTACAGGTCAGCTCGGGATGAATCTTGCTACGAGCCACCTATCACCATGATCCTCAGTCAGTTAGGAATTCAATGCCACCGACCTTACGTCAAAATACCACCGGGAGCCTCCTGTGGAGCCGTTTCTTCATCGGGCGCCAGTCGGATCTGTTTTGACCCGGCTGGGTCTGTCCTTTTTTTTACTGACCCGACTTTGTTTTTGATTTCCAGAAAATCTACGCGTGCTCTCCTCCCGAAACCACCGCAGACGCGATCCTTAGTCTCTTGGGAATCCAACGTAACTGGCCCCGCGCAAAAATTCTATCCCGATCAACCGGTACAGCCCCGACAAGCCAGACTGCCAGTCGGGTCTGCCAGTCGACCCGACTGCACTAGTTTGGGTCTGTTCGTTCCAGCCGAGTCTCCTGACTCCCTTTGCCACTTCTCCGACTCTTTCCCGCATCCCGAGGCTAGGTATAATCATTCCCGACCCAGAGAAGTTAGGACTTTTACGTTTTCTTTGCGTTTGTGGGGAGATAAGTCCATGACCGATTCGCACACAAGTTTACGTTTTTATGTGTTTTTTTTACATCGTATTATGCATGTATTCATCGTATATAGTGCTAGCATGTCGGGAAATAGTTTGAATCGGAGTCGAGGAGACTTCGTTGGCTCGAGCAAGCCGAAGGAGCCTCTCGGCCTCACCCCAAGGGAGGTGGCTGAGAGCCCCTCTTGGCTTCCTCGGGCCATAGATGGCCTCCTTTCCCCGACTCAAGTTGTTTTCCCGAGTTGTTACATTTTTCGCTTCCCATGAGTCGGGGCCGTTTTGTCGATTCCTCTAAATATCGTGTTTGTGCTTGTTTGTATGTTTAATCGCGTTCCTAAGATCATGGCGGCACCGGCTATGTAAAAAATGTACGTTGTCATCGTGTTTGATGTTTTATGCATGCAAGAAACGGTCAAAACCGATTCTTGGAATTGATTGTCATCACAATTTTCATTTAATCATTGGTTTCATGTCAATTCGTATGTTAGGTATGTTAATATCGAACTATCATTTCATTGATCCATAACAATTGAAGTCCGCGGTCTTAATCATTAAACCACTCCACAAACGGGAAACGGGACGTGCCACTCGATTAATTAAATCACTTGGACTAAATAATTGGGTTAATCGATCCTTAATTCGTAAACGCATCGATGGATCACGGAACGGCGGGAATGCCCTTTTCCTTAAAAGATCACAATTTCAAAACACCGAGACACGTAACACGAATAGAATTGATGTCTAATGAGTACTCGCGTGCTATGACTCGAGTCCGGGCCCGATTTGAGGCGGCTCGAGTCAAGACGCGCGAGTCCTCCTTAGATTTCTTCGTGTGATGTGATTTCCAATTTACATACGAACATCGCAATTTTATCCAAGGGCATAATCGTCATTCCATGATTCACCGATATCCTAGGCGTTAGGGAGTTGGAAACACCTCGATCTATGGGCGGGAAAGGGCAATCCGTTCGGGTGCGAGTTTCATTCGCACGGCCCATTCCGTTCACTTTCGGTGTTCCTATCTTTCTACCGTAGATTCGGTGGTGAACAATTCATTTCATTTACGAAACACGAAAAACCGGATTAATCATGCATTTGGCTTAATCAAACATTAGATAGTGAATAGGCGGAATGCTAGATTCCAATCTAGAGTCAAAATACGAGTTTAGCTAATTCGGTGAAACCGCAGTGTCATCTCACTGAATAAGAATCTTAAAACAAATTCACACACATAATCGGCTTAGAACCATATTCTAGTCCACCATCTATGTTTGCCTAGGATAGACGCATTGTTTTTTAATTAACCCCGGTTAATAACTGATTAAATCACGTACATTCGACTTAACACACAACTTGTCTGTATTCACCTACATTTGTCAGTTGTTATCTGTCTTTCATCAGTTTTATCAGTTTTCTTCTGTTTTCCATTATCCTTTACTGATTTGTTGCAATTCGGGTCCAAGCTCATAGGTTACGTGTTGCACGGGGTCCAACACCCCAAATCACCGAACACGAGGTCCAACGCCTCCTAATTCACTCAGCGCGTGCAACCCGAGTGCGGAATGGGATCTAGCCTCGAGTCACCATTGCGCTCCAAACATGGCCTATGTGGAAGGCAATTTGGATTGGATGCGTGAAACGTGTTTAGATATCACCCGGGAGCTCAATCGGTCCAACGGTTGCAGTGGGAACTAATCGGTTCTCCTGCAAACCGTCGGTTCGATTGGACCCGACCCCCGGCTCTTTGAGCCCGCGTTGCCTTAATTTATTTATCGGTCATTCAAAACACACGGTGAGCCGGAGCGGAATATTGGCCCAATGCAAACCGATCGGGATTCATTTACTTATTCAGTTACACTTTGTAATTATTCGAGAGAACATTGTGAGGATTTTACTTGTATATTCACTCATTCACTTGTAAGGATCCCCGATCGGTGAGCGAGAGGTCTGAGTGTCGAACCGGTCAAGTCGGTCTATTGTCACCAAGAGATGAGTAAGCTCGAATACTCGTGGTCTCGATTCGCGCAAGGAATCGACCATCGTGGTTCGATGAACTGTAACGATAAGATAGTGAATCGATTCCTCGACTCACAAGCTTACTCATCTTTCGGATTCTTGGCCCAACTCAATCGATTCATCGACTTTACGGTGTCAAAACGGGCGAGTCAAGTGCAACCCTAAATCACGCGGTAAATAAACAAAACAGCAAGCCTAGCAAACTAGAGTACCGAAAGGGCGTGCGGAATATAGGCCCACACGTAATAGAACCCCCGAATTCGGAATTTTCGGTTCCGCATGACCATTGCCTTAACATTTAGGTGTACCCCGTACCCCTAGACTCGGGCGACTCAATGGCCCCCGACCTACGGGTCGTAAACAGTAAGTGGCGACTCCTTCTCACGCGTGTCCATCGCGCGTCCCCGGGAAGGTGGACACTCCCATGGTGCGTTGCATGGCTTTCGCACATGCGTGCCCCGACAAGATGAAATTCGGGTGCGCACAGCTTGGCGACTCCACTGGGGACATCTAGAGGGCTCGGGCTCAATCCCGTTTGCTTGCTTGCTTGTTTATTTATTGCTTTCCGTCGTTTACCGCTTATCTACTTATGCACATTTATTTCATGCATGCATTGCATATCATGCTAGCTTTAGGTGCCTTGTCCGAAATCCCACGGGCGCCAAAATAGGAAGCTAGGTTAGTCAGAGGTTCCGAGTAAGGGAACGGATCGAGTCGGCTATGCCACCGAACCGGCCCCTAAAGATCCTCGCTTGACTTCAAGGAATTCACACCCTTGAGTCGGGAGCCCCCATCCATAGGTAGCACGGTCCTTGTAGTACCAAGCCATGCATCGTGCTATGCCTCCATGCAAGCCTTCAACCCGACTCCGACAAATAGTCCATCAGGTCGGCCTACGTGCCACTTTGAGTCTCTTCTATTTCGAGAGTGATGTACATGTACCTTGTAATTTATATTAAGCCGTGGGCATTTACTCTCTTCGTACACATGCATCATGCAGTTTTCAAAAATTAGGATGTCATTCATGTTGACGAGTCCTAAACGGAGTTTCCTGTCGTCTTGGTAAGGGACGCCTTGCTCGGCCTCTTGCCCGCGCCTCGACAAAGTCCGCCAACACACGAGGACCTCACCGACTCGCCACAGAACGCGAATGGGGTATATTCCGGGACAAAATGATCGACCTCATCAACACTAGGTTCGATCACCGAGAGGTCGCTGAGAGATGAAGAACTCGCCGGCCAACCACCTTAGAGGGATCTCTCCCAAACCCATGCCAAGATGCAGAGATGCGGTCAGGAGCTTGCTTGAGCGAACGTCGCCCTAGAGAGGTCTAGGAAGAGGGCTTGAGGAGGCCCACACATGCACTCTACGATAGATATCTCTGCAAGGCCCTCGCCTAGAACCGATGCTTTCCGAGGCCGCGCTCGCTCAAACCCCGAGTGTGGTGGCAAATCAGTTTAAGGCTCTATTTTACAAAATTTGCATTGTACTTTGAACCTTTCGAGTCAATGTGAACGACAACATTAGCTTTTAAAAACTCACGTACTGCATGCATCCTATCCAATTACTGTTTTACACGACAATTAACACTACCACACGGTAGACAAAGTTGTGACCGCCTTTGCAGGTGGACCTCTCGTGGTCCTCACCCTTCCTCCACGGCGAGACGATCAGTAGCTCAAGGGCAAACCATCCAGGCAACACTAACTCCCCATTAATCCCGCGCAATCGATTATGTCATTGCATGGTTGAGCACACGTCCCTCTATGCTACAAGTGCTTCCATCAGCACAACTGAGCGTGCCATTTCCGCGTCGTGCGAGCACACCCCTACCTTGCCCATGCACGGATCCTCGACACACCTTGTGCATGTTTCTCAGTGCGCTCGCACGACGCCTACCAGGCTAGTTCAATCCCCTACGCCCTTACGCTGAAATCGCAAATATAGTTTGCTCCTTCATTGTTTTCTTTTCCCATTGTAGGAAATTCTACACAAGAAGACAGCATGAATACTGATCGACCACAATTGAGACAACAAACGTCTTCCATCCATCCAGCTCCTTGGGATTTCAACACTGAGTCCCCATCCCTACTCCACAAAGCAAGACCGCAAGCAAATCAGCGTCACCGCATCGCAGCGCCTCACGTTATTCCTCAGCATTGACCTTTGCTTTCGCATTTCTTGCACTTTCCTATCAACCCCGCATTTATTGCATCAGGCTTCGGCCCCACACCGGGCTTCAGCCCTGCATCGGGCTCCAGCCCTGCATTTATTACATTGGGCTTTTGCCTCGCATTTATTACATCGGGCTTCAGCCCTGCATCGGGCTTCGGCCCCGCATTTATTACATTGGGCTTCTGCCCCGCATTTATTACATCGGGCTTCAGCCCTGCATCGGGCTCCGGCCCTGCATTTACTGCATTGGGCTTCGGCCCCGCATCGGGCCCCGGCCCCGCATCGGGCCCCGGCCCCGCATCGGGCCCCGGCCTCGCATTTACTGCATCGGGCTTCGGCCTTGCATCGGGCTTCGGCCCCGCATTTACCGCATTGGGCTCCGACCTCGCATCGAGCTCCGACCCTGCATTTACTGCATAGGGCTTCGGCCCCGCATCAGGCCTCGGTCCTACGTTTACTGCTTTTGGGTTTCGGCCCCGCATTTACTACTTTCAGGTCTTGACACCTCGCATTTACTGCTTTCAGGTTCATCTGAAATCCAAAATCGACTTGGATTCAAATTCATCCAAGCGATACTCCGAGGAGCAAGTCTAATCCTTCAACCGCAAAAGATCACAAGCGACAGCTCCGACTAACAGAACATGGCCCTTCCCACCCGCCGCAAAAATAATTTGCGCGATTGCATCTCCGACCGGAGAATGGACCCACCCCACCCTCCGCTGTGGCCATCAACCAGCTACCGGGGCAACACGCACTCTTCCTTAAACTCTATTTTATATTTATATGCATTCATAAATGGGTTCCCGGCATGAACAAACCCTTCTAGTGACATTAGGACCGTCCCAAAGACGCCCTATTGATTTTGTCGGATATGTTCAACTCGCCTGTCCTCTTGGGACCCGGCTCCTCGAGCCTTCCCTAGGACGGCTGCGCATGCCAACCCGTAATCGGGGAAAGTATAACTATGCTGTCCCTAGTCACGGTCTGACCACTCCAAGGTGGTGATGATTATACTCCCGGAATTGAGTGTCCCCCACGCGCGGCACCTTATGGGTCGCGCGCTGGACGAAGGAATTTCCCATGGGTCCACCTTACATTTCTTACCACATATTCCACCGCATAATCGCCTAATGTATCATCCTCTTTGTCATCCTTCACAGGGACACGCCAGTCGCAGGCGAAAAGCGATGCACGGGTTCACACCTCCTCGAGAACTCCTATCGGGTCTTTCTTCCTATACTTCAGCAGGGAAGGGCCCGACAAGGAGGTACCCCTATGAAGCCGACGACGGAAGCGTTCGAACGAGCCGCATGCCTTCAGCGCAACCGTCTCAATCGACAAACAAGCATGTCCATCGGCTTCGAGAGCACACCTCTCCAGCGTACAACTGATGCTAGAGCCACAAGCACGATCGGGGACGATGATTGTACAAGGCGCCCACTACAGGTCACATTAACAATGAAGATCGGGGCATTCACGTTCATCATTCAGACCGAGACCACCTCGAACATCGTCCGACCACGATGAGCATTTCCAAGCGACGTACGCTGGGGCATCCCCGGTTGAAGCTCGCGACAACACGACCTCGGCAAGCGATGTACACTGGGGCATCCCTGGTTAAAGTTCGCCCTGAGGTCGCCATAGTGGGTCACTCTAACAAACGACACTGGAACGCTCCTAGTTATCCGCATCAAGAATGGGCATCTTCCACAGCAAGCATCATGACAACCTCGGTCACACACTCCTGGGGCAATTTTGTTTTCTTTTTAAACAATAGGGGAAAGGACTTGTAAAGTTTGCAAGGACAAAAGACGCAAAGTTCGGCTTTTGAGTGCACAAGCATCAGACTTCTGAGAAAACCAACCCTCACAAAATTGGGCTAGGACAACAAAGTACATCAAGTCTCCATGGGGCGAAGCAAACAAAAGTAGCCTCGATGATGCAAAGTCGAGGAGTTTCAAACAAATACAAGGGGCACAATACAGACCCCAACTGCAAGAAAAAAAACAGAGCGAAAAGAAGCGGGAAAAACCCGCCAATGAAGAGAGAAAAAAGATGCGGGAAAAACCCCCAATGAACAAAACAAGGCACCGCCGAGATATAAAACTCCGACACCGCCAATTTGAAGAAGAAATCAACAAACCCCGACAAAAAAGGGGAGCAGCAAACGCAACTCCTCGACGGAGACAGAACGTAACGCACTCGGAGGTCGAACTATTCGAACCCTACGTCCTTGCAAACTCGAGAGACAAAAAAATCGAGCTCGCTAGGTCGAAAATCCCTCGGGGCGACCTAGGCAAAAGTTAGGGCAAAAGAGAGGCACAACCGGAAACCCCTTGTGGGCGGCTGTGGCAAAAGGAGAGCTCATCCCCTTTAGGTTGAGAGATACGGCCCCTAGGCGGGTAACCGTAGTAAAAGGAGAGTAAAATGAGAGATAAACAAAACAGTCACCCTAGGCCTTCGCACACTGCGCGGACCAGGGATCCCCAAGGGAAATGGCCAGGTTATCTACTCCAACATGATCCCCGATCGGCTCTCCTACCGAACTCAACCGTCTAAGGCGGATTCTTCTTCAAGCACAGTGGGCGACCAAGCACGCAATCCAAGCAGCTCAAGACAGCCAACACCAACCGAAGGACGGAAGAGAAGGGGGTACATCTCATGGTAGGCGTGAACCCGTGTATCCTTTCAGCCTTGGACAACGTGCTCCCTAAGCTTTCTCTTTTCTCTTTGTCATTGCACAACTCTAAAATGGGTCACAGCCACCCTTCAATCGGCTACCACAAAGCCAAAATCCTAGACATTTCTTTCCGAGAGTCTAGTCATAACACTATGGAAATGACTAGACCGAGGTCTGACCAAATTTGAACAAAAATTCCCCATGCGGGTTACAAATGCAGCCGCCCTACGGCACTTTGATGAGAAGGGTCCTAAGTTCACAAGCGCGTCGAACAACCGATAGAGCCGCTTGGGCACCTTTGAGAACGTCTCGATATGCCCATGTAAGCCCAACAGGAGCCCAAGAGGCCTCGCATCGGGGCCTTTGAAAGCGGGACCCCCATTCACATCACCAAAGCAAAAACTCTCCACGGGTCGTCCAGGCGACCCGAAACTGAAGAGCATGCGTCACAAATACTTCCTTTTACCTGTGCTTACAAATCACTAGTAATCTCATGACTTACTAATGATGTCAGGATCACAGGTACAACAAACGCGGGAACTACGACAGACTCTGATTCCCGATCCCTCGGGACACGTAGGCGCTCCACCCTAGAGCTCGAGTCCCACATCACAAGACTGGGGCATTCCTAACAAACAGGCAATCGCCCCAACAGCGGGACCAGCCTCCGGCAAATCAATGCCTTCACGGCCGCATACCTGATGCCATTGTCCAACAAATTCTTAATCGTGCGACAAATGGCGACCGGCGCCAACCACCACGTCCCCACGGCACACCCGCGACATTTAGTGCTTTCCGGACTTCGCGTCCACGGACTCCGCGTCCACTTTACTGCTTTCCGGACTTCGCGTCCATTTTACCGCTTTCCGGACTTCGCGTCCACTTTACTGCTTTAGGGACTTTGGGTCCCCGGACTTCGCGTCCACTTTACTGCTTTAGGGACTTTGGGTCCCCGGACTTCGCGTCCGCATTTACTGCTTTAGGGACTTCGAGTCCCCGGACTTCGTGTCCGCATGTACTGCTTTAGGGACTTCGGGTCCCCGGACTTCGTGCCCGCATTTACTGCTTTAGGGACTTCGGGTCCCCGGACTTCGCGTCCGCATTTACTGTTTTAGGGACTTCGGGTCCCCGGACTTCGTGTCCGCATTTACTGTTTTAGGGATTTCGGGTCCCCGGACTTCGTGTCCGCATTTACTGTTTTAGGGACTTCGGGTCCCCAGACTTCGTGTCCGCATGTACTGTTTTATGGACTTCGGGTCCCCGGACTTCGTGTCCGCATGTACTGTTTTAGGGACTTCGGGTCCCCGGACTTCGTGTCCGTGTTTACTGCTTTAGGGACTTCGGGTCCCCGGACTTCGTGTCCGCATTTACTGCTTTAGGGACTTCGGGTCCCCAAACTTCGCGTCCGCATGTACTGCTTTAGGGACTTTGGGTCCCCGGATTTCGTGTCCGCATTTACTGCTTTAGGGACTTCGGGTCCCCGGACTTCGTGTCCGCATTTACTGCCTTCTGGACTTCGCGTCCACTTTACTACTTTCCACGGGCTTCAGCCTAGCATTTTACTGCCAACCGCGGGCTTCGGCCTAGCGACTTTACTGCTTTCCGCGGGCTTCGGCCTAGCGACTTTACTGCTTTCCGCGGGCCTCGGCCTAGTAATTTACTGCTTTCCACGGGCCTTGGCCCTACACATACTGTCATGCGGGCTTAGGCCCCTCATCTACATTTTATAATTTTCGCTTCTCAACCATATGGTTACCTTGTGACAGGTTCGGGCACTTTTGCACATCCTTCTTAAGTATCCAATGCGGAGGGGCGAGCTACTACAGAGAGTGACAACAAGGCGGTCGCCGGGACGAAAAAGGGATGCCTCTCATGATCTTTGGTTACCTCCTCTAATCGAGCACGCAACCAAAGAGGGGCAAGCTGTCAGCACCCCATTTTGGTTCACCGGCTCCGACAGAGGACTTCTAACTAAAGCTCGGGACACTATTCACGATCGGAAAACAGGAGGCAAATGTACGGGCACAGAGTCATGAATAACAAGAGAAAAGCAGGGTCTACTAGGAGAGCACGAGAAGGCAATCAGAAGAGTAAACAGACAGCGAACCCTGAAAACAGCAGAGACCGGCACTGTGGCACTATTCATCACCGGATTACCGGAGCATCAGAAGGTATCCAATATGGGACTCTAAAAATCCCTCTTGGTGCCAAAATGACCAATGGCACATCCGGGCACACTTCAGAATCACCCTGCTTAAGCCGGGGCACTCCCGAACATTCACAGACGCCTTCCTGACGGGGCCCCCGAGAGGCCCGATTCACGAACAGATAAACGGCACTCGAAAACAGGCCTGCACATACCCAAGGACAACCAGGACCATGGAATAGGATTCAGACTGCGTTTCGGGGTTCATCTTGGTCTCCCGAGTGGATTCCGACCAGGGAAAAAGGGGCCCTTTTCTACAGAAAGACATAACCGGAGACCCTTTTAACAAATCGTCAGTGCACGAAATTTGCGCCAATCAATCCCAGGGACCTCAAGGGCTTAGGAGGAAAACGCCGATAGCATTGCATGATCCATTTAGGTTTCCCGAGTACCATTCCAGTAATGAAAGGGCCCATTTCACGGGGAATCTTGTGCTCAGAGCTCATTCGGGAAAATGTTGACGTCCGAGTTTTGCACCACCCACTCCCAATAACCCCAGGGGCTAGGAAATCATTTCAGTTCGGACCAAGCAAGTCATACCGATCTCCCGAGTGACGTTTCAATGGTCACGAACGCCTCCCGACAAGCCTTCGGGACTCATTTTTGACAAACGGAGATCACAGTGGTCTCCGAACACATCAGAACACTCGGGAAACACTGAGAAAGCCCCGTTCGTAGATTCCTAGGTCATCTCCGGTTATTGATCTCCAGCCGGGATCGGCGAGTAAACCGTTTCGCTCAATGCGAAGAACACGCTGACACGAGCGGTACATCACGCAGAGGCGCGAACAAGCGACAGAAACGGACAACTTCACCTCGATCATCAAAACGGAGCAAAACCGGCTTCCGAGTCCTCGAGACGCCCGAGCATTCACCCATACGAAGAATGTCAATATTAGGCTCATTAAAACCGTATTCGTGCGTACATCGATAATTCATCGTTCAAGCGAACCACGGAAATCGAATGCGTGATCAATCAAGCCCCGAGCTTCTTTCGGCTTTCTTCCTAATCAAGTGGGACCCTTGAGCTAGCCGAGCCGAGCCGAGCCGAGCCAAGCCGAGCCAAGCCGCGAGCCATGGCTCTCCTCTAAAGACAAGCCAAATGAGCCTCATTCACCCATTTTTCAAAATATCTCTTACACCCATCAACTCCACTCTTCCATCCATCAACTCTACTCTTCCATCCATCACTTCCCATCACCTTTCAAGACAACTTCCCCTCCTTAATCCATCTTAAAAATTCGGATCCCCCTAACCCTCTCCTTAATTGTGCTTTGTTTTCATTAATTGAGCCATTAAAGCCACCTTTATAAGCCCATTGGGTCATTAACTTAATCACAACTAAACTTCCATCATCTCTCTAGCTTTCTCACTCTAGGAAACCCTCTCCAAGCCCTCTCAACTTCAGCATTTTTTCAGAAATCGCATAGCCTTCCCTCAGCCCGGTTACAAGGCAAAATTGTTCGAAAACTCAACCGTTTTCCGGCGACCACCACCCAACCTTAGCCAACTTCAACCAAACTTCATATCCCACATGTTTTTGACCTCCCGAGTCCATTTCCGGTGTTAGTTTTGCAATTTGAAGCTTCCAGCTTGCCAAACCACCTCTGTCCAGAACCGAGTTCCATAGGCATTTTCACGGTTTCCCGGGCTTCCTCGACATTTCCACCACCCCACGACTATGGCGAGTCGTGCCATCACTTTCTAGGGGTTCCTTACAACCCTCACTCTCCCCCGTGACGAGGTGGTCGCGTGCCGAGAGCCGTCCAACCGTGCACCACCGCCATTTCCCTCTTTTCTCCCTTCACAGATTTTTCCAGTTTTTTTACCGGTTTTCTTTGCATCTTTCAGGAAAATCGACATGTCCAATCATCATGAAACCACTGCAGGCATGATCCTCACTCAGTTAGGAGTCCAATGCCACCGACCTTGCATCAAAAGACCACCGGGAGCGTCCCGTAGAGTCGTTTCTTCATCGGGGTGTCAGTCGGGTTTGTTCCTCTGGTCGTCTTTTCTGACCCGAACTTTGCAGGAACGTACAGGTCAGCTCGGGTTGAATCTTGCTACGAGCCACCTATCACAATGATCCTCAGTCAGTTAGGAGTCCAATGCCACCGATCTTGCACCAAAATACCACAGGGAGCCTCCGGGACAGCCATTCCTTTCCGACCTGCCCAGTAAGGTCAGTTCCGCCCAGTCGGTTCTGTTTTCTGCTAGCTAACCCGACTTTGTTTTTGATTTCCAGAAACTCTACATGTCCAATCCTCATGAAACCAACGCAGGAATGATCCTCAGTCAGTTAGGAGTCCAATGCCACCGAACTTGCACCAAAATACCACCGGGAGCCTCCCGTAGAGTCGTTTCTTCATCGGGGTGTCAGTCGGGTTTGTTCCTCTGGTCGTCTTTTCTGGCCCGAACTTTGCAGGAACGTACAGGTCAGCTCGGGTTGAATCTTGCTACGAGCCACCTATCACCATGATCCTCAGTCAGTTAGGAATTCAATGCCACCGACCTTACGTCAAAATACCACCGGGAGCCTCCTGTGGAGCCGTTTCTTCATCGGGCGCCAGTCGGATCTGATTTGACCCGGCTGGGTCTGTCCTTTTTTTTACTGACCCGACTTTGTTTTTGATTTCCAGAAAATCTACGCGTGCTCTCCTCCCGAAACCACCGCAGACGCGATCCTTAGTCTCTTGGGAATCCAACGTAACTGGCTCCGCGCGAAAATTCTATCCCGATCAACCGGTACAGCCCCGACAAGCCAGACTGCCAGTCGGGTCTGCCAGTCGACCCGACTGCACCAGTTCGGGTCTGTTCGTTCCAGCCGAGTCTCCCGACTCCCTTTGCCACTTCTCCGACTCTTTCCCGCATCCCGGGTCTAGGTATAATCATTCCCGACCCAGAGAAGTTAGGATTTTTACGTTTTCTTTGCGTTTGTGGGGAGATAAGGAAGTCCATGACCGATTCGCACACAAGTTTACGTTTTTATGTGTTTTTTTTACATCGTATTATGCATGTATTCATCGTATATAGTGCTAGCATGTCGGGAAATAGTTTGAATCGGAGTCGAGGAGACTTCGTTGGCTCGAGCAAGCCGAAGGAGCCTCTCGGCCTCACCCCAAGGGAGGTGGCTGAGAGCCCCTCTTGGCTTCCTCGGGCCATAGATGGCCTCCTTTCCCCGACTCAAGTTGTTTTCCCGAGTTGTTACATTTTTCGCTTCCCATGAGTCGGGGCCGTTTTGTCGATTCCTCTAAATATTGTGTTTGTGCTTGTTTGTATGTTTAATCGCGTTCCTAAGATCATGGCGGCACCGGCTATGTAAAAAATGTACGTTGTCATCGTGTTTGATGTTTTATGCATGCAAGAAACGGTCAAAACCGATTCTTGGAATTGATTGTCATCACAATTTTCATTTAATCATTGGTTTCATGTCAATTCGTATGTTAGGTATGTTAATATCGAACAATCATTTCATTGATCCATAACAATTGAGGTTCGCGGTCTCAATCATTAAACCACTCCACAAATGAGAAACGGGACGTGCCACTCGATTAATTAAATCACTTGGACTAAATAATCGGGTTAATCGATCCTTAATTCGTAAACGCATCGATGGATCACGGAACGGCGGGAATGCCCTTTTCCTTAAAAGATCACAATTTCAAAACAACGAGACACGTAACACGAATAGAATTGATGTCTAACGAGTACTCGCGTGCTATGACTCGAGTCCGGGCCCGATTTGAGGCGGCTCGAGTCAAGACGCACGAGTCCTCCTTAGATTTCTTCGTGTGACGTGATTTCCAATTTACATACGAACATCGCAATTTTATCCAAGGGCATAATCGTCATTCCGTGATTCACCGATATCCTAGGTGTTAGGGAGTTGGAAACACCTCGATCTATGGGCAGGAAAGGGCAACCCTTTCGGGTGCGAGTTTCATTCGCACGGCCCATTCCGTTCACTTTCGGTGTTCCTATCTTTCTACCGTAGATTCGGTGGTGAACAATTCATTTCATTTACGAAACACGAAAAACCGGATTAATCATGCATTTGGCTTAATCAAACATTAGATAGTGAATAGGCGGAATGCTAGATTCCAATCTAGAGTCAAAATACGAGTTTGGCTAATTCGGTGAAACCGCGTGTCATCTCACTGAATAAGAATCTTAAAACAAATTCACACACATAATCGGCTTAGAACCATATTTTAGCCCACCATCTATGTTTGCCTAGGATAGACGCATTGTTTTTTAATTAACCCCGGTTAATAACTGATTAAATCATGTACATTCGACTTAACACACAACTTGTCTGTATTCACCTATATTTTTTAGTTGTTATCTGTCTTTCATCAGTTTTATCAGTTTTCTTCTGTTTTCCATTATCTTTTATTGATTTGTTGCAATTCGGGTCCAAGCTCATAGGTTACGTGTTGCACGGGGTCCAACACCCCAAATCACCGAACACGAGGTCCAACGCCTCCTAATTCACTCAGCGCGTGCAACCCGAGTGCGGAATGGGATCTAGCCTCGAGTCACCATTGCGCTCCAAACATGGCCTATGTGGAAGGCAATTTGGTTTGGATGCGTGAAACGTGTTTAGATATCACCCGGGAGCTCAATCGGTCCAACGGTTGCAGTGGGAACTAATCGGTTCTCCTGCAAACCGTCGATTCGATTGGACCCGACCCCCGGCTCTTTGAGCCCGCGTTGCCTTAATTTATTTATCGGTCATTCAAAACACACGGTGAGCCGGAGCGGAATATTGGCCCAATGCAAACCGATCGGGATCCATTTACTTAGTCAGTTACACTTTGTAATTATTCGAGAGAACATTGTGAGGATTTTACTTGTATATTCACTCATTCACTTGTAAGGATCCCCAATCGGCGAGCGAGAGGTCCGAGTGTCGAACCGGTCAAGTCGATCTATTGTCACCAAGAGATGAGTAAGCTCGAATACTCGTGGTCTCGATTCGCGCAAGGAATCGACCATCGTGGTTCGATGAACTGTAACGATAAGATAGTGAATCGATTCCTCGACTCACAAGCTTACTCATCTTTCGGATTCTTGGTCCAACTCAATCGATTCATTGACTTTACGGTATCAAAACGGGCGAGTCAAGTGCAACCCTAAATCACGCGGTAAATAAACAAAACAGCAAGCCTAGCAAACTAGAGTACCGAAAGGGCGTGCGGGATATAGGCCCACACGTAATAGAACCCCCGAATTCGGAATTTTCGGTTCCGCATGACCATTGCCTTAACATTTAGGTGTACCCCGTACCCCTAGACCCGGGCGACTCAACGGCCCCCGACCTCCGGGTCGTAAACAGTAAGGGGCGACTCCTTCTCACGCGTGTCCGTCGCGCGTCCCCAGGAAAGTGGACACTCCCAAGGTGCGTTGCATGGCCTTCGCGCATGCGTGCCCCGACGAGATGAAATTCGGGTGTGTACGGACGCGTAGGGGTCATATGATTACGAGGTCATTGTCGGCGGGGCCGGAGGAGTTGAGTAATAAATCGACTGAGGTTGATGCGGTGGAGGTGGAGGGAAGTACGTAGGAGCGGCAGTCGGTGTGGTCGTGAGATCCACCGAATATTGTTGGGACGCCTGATGTGCCGTGTTGACGGCGTTAACCGAGGCTTCCTTTCCTCTCCTCCCGCCGGAAGACTGGGACATTGCAGGGACCTTCTTCGATGGCTCTTCCCTCTTGTCGGCGGGGCCTTCCATCCTCCTGAGCTTGATCCCCAAATCAAGCTTTTTCCCGGCCTCGATGAGGTCGGAGAATGAAGAAGTGTGGGCCAACAGGTGCGAATAATATATCCCTCTCAGCTTGGAGTGAAACAACTGAACCTGTTGTGCTTCGCTGATCGGAGGGATGCGCTTTGCTACTTGGGCACGCCACTTGGCAGCATATTCCTCGAACCTTTGGCCCCGCGCCATTTCTTTTGTGCTCAACTCCAGAAGTGTGAGAGGCGTTTTCGCGCAATATCGGTATTGGTCGATAAACTTCTGGGAGAGGTCCTCCCACGTCGGGATGTCCTCGGCTTTCAACGACATGAACCAATCGAGAGCGGAACCCGATAGGCTGTCTTGGAAGGAATGGATGACGAACTCCTCGTACTCTCAATACTGTAGCATCTTCCCCCGGTAATGGCGGAGATGGTGGCGTGGATCCGTCGTGCCCCCGTAGGCCTTGAACTCCGGGATTTTGAACTTCGGGGGCAGCCGCATGCCTGGGAATAAACTGTAGTCACCATAGCGCGCATCGGGTCGAGCATCGTTTGCTTGCAGGGCTCATATTGTCTCTTCCATTCGCTTCAGTCTGCGTTCTTGTTCGGCGTCAGCCTCGGGGAAGAAGTGAGTTGGTGAGGCGAATTGGGCTATAAGGAAACGGCTATCCCTTATATCAGCATTGGCGAAGACCAGAATCTTCCCTTCCATTCTTTCGACATGATCTCCGTAATTCGAGACTACGGAGAGGTTAATCCATCACGAACTGATCGCATGATTGGAAAGGTAATTACGTCCCTGGAACTGGACTCGGGGCACGTGCACAGGGAATCCTTCGATCGATTGAAATGGAGGAATACCGCAATAGGAGGGGACTCGGCTTTCGCCCCTCCTGCCATGAGATCATGCAAGCTCGTCGTGGAAAACATCTACACCGCCTTGCTGCATATTACGGGAAGCTCTGTAGGGGCATTCCGGTTCCACCGCTCTCACAATTTTTTGCAGCACCACCGCAAATCATGGGAGGCACCTCCGAGAGTCCGATCACTGAAACAGATGACTTCTCTTCGGATGCAGTTGAAGCGTTTTTGGCTTTGCCAGCCATATATGCCGTCACTGAGGAGATATCTTCTAAGGTTCATATCCGCCCTGTACGGGAGGATGAGGAGCTTACCAACTGGACTTCAATTCCGCTCTACTCGGCCATAGTTGCCGATGTGTAAGACGGTCTTTATACATAATGCTACCTGCATGTCAGCAATGCCATAAGCCACATGACAGAAGAGGGGCTTTTGTTATGGCTTGTTAATAGAATCCCTGCATGCTTTTTGATTTCCTGTGTCTAAATTCTCTCTCTTGCACTCACTTCTAACACCTTTAATTTCTAAAACAATTCACTTTCATGTCCAGGCTCCAATCGAATCCAAATCACGGATATAACGATTCGGATTCACTCGAAACACACCTCGGAAGGTCCCTACCCATATACTTCGGGGAAGGACTTGACGAGGACAATCGCGTGCCCGAGATAGAAGAGAGTTTGCATCGTCTCGAAAACCACCAACTCACTTCCGTCGAGCCAACCGAAGACATCAACATAGGCAATGCAGAAGAACCACGCACCCTTAGAATCGGAACGGGACTCGACCTTGCACAGAGGGCCCGAATGATCGACTTCTTAACAGAGTATCAGGAGGTCTTTGCATGGTCCTACGCCGATATGCCAGGCCTAGACCCCTCAATCGCGAAGCATTTCCTCCCACTCGATACTGAAAGATTCCCACCCAAGCACCAACACTTGCGACGTCAACGAGCTGACCTTCTCTTACGCATTAAGGAAGAAGTCATCAAGCAGGTAGACGCGGGATTCTTGGAGGTATGCAATTACTCTGAATGGGTAGCGAACATTGTTCCAGTGGAGAAGAAGAATGGGAAAGTCAGAGTCTGCATCGACTACCGAGATCTCAATAGGGCTAGCCCAAAGGATAACTTTCCGCTGCCTCACATCGATGTCTTGGTGGACAATACAGCGCGCCACACACAATTCTCCTTCATGGACGGTTTCTCTGGATACAATCAGATTCAGATGGCCGAAGAAGACAAAGTCAAGACCACATTCATCACGATGTGGGGTACATTTTGCTACAAGGTCATGCCTTTCGGTCTCAAAAATGCCGGGGCAACCTATCAACGGGCAATGGTCACTCTCTTTCATGACATGATGCATAAAGAGATCGAGGTCTATGTCGACGACATGATCGCGAAGTCCAAAGAAGGAGAAGATCATTTGGTTAACCTCAAACGATTGTTCAACCGTCTCAAGAAGGATAAACTCCGACTTAACCCAGCGAAATGCACATTTGGCGTCAAGTCAGGGAAATTATTAGGGTTTATAGTTAGTGAGGAAGGCATCAAGGTCGACCCTGACAAAGTTAAAGCGATCATGGAATTGCCCCCTCCATCGACAGTGCGTGAAGTGAGGAGCTTCTTAGGACGGCTGAATTACATCGAGCGTTTCATTGCGAACTTGACAGACAAGTGCCAACCACTCTTCCGTTTGCTTCGCAAAAATGCAGTGGTCGAATGGGATGACGAGTGTCAGAAAGCTTTTGATACCATCAAGGCATATCTAATTCAGCCACCGGTGTTGGTTCCACCTTCACCAGACCGTCCGCTCATTTTGTACCTGACGGTACGCCGACAATCCATTGGATGCATGTTAGGGCAAAAGGACGATTCCTCTCACGCAGAGCGAGCAATTTATTATTTAAGCAAAAAGTTCACTGAAGGGGAGTCCAACTACCTTGAGATAGAGAAAATGTGTTGCGCACTTGTGTGGGTCATGCAAAAGCTCCGACAATACACTCTCTACCATACTGTTCGCCTGCTGTCAAAGACAGATCCTTTGAAATATCTACTTAGCAGTCCGTCCTCCATGAGGAACATAGCAAAATGGCGTTGCCAACTGACTGAGTACGACATCGAATATGTGTCGCGCACATCAATGAAGGGCCAAGCGATAGCAGATCATCTAGCAGAGTTCCCAATTGTTGATGACACACCAATCAACTCTGACTTTCCAGATGAAAAATCCTCCAAATGAGTGGTGAGGAGGAAATCACTAGATGGAAGATGTACTTTGATGGTGCAGTCAATTCCACCGGGTCAGGTATTGGCGCAGTGCTGATATCCCCGGAAGGGCGTCATTTCCCTGTTGCAGCGAAGATTGATTTCCCCTGCACCAACAACATAGCCGAATATGAGGCATGTATCCTCGGCTTGCAGGCGGCGATCGACCTCAAAGTCAAGGAGCTCGAAGTGTTTGGAGATTCTATGCTCACAATCTTTCAGACACTCAAACAGTGGAAGACGAAAGATCCGAAACTGGTCCCATATCATGAGTATCTCGAAGACTTGACAGAGAACTTCAAGGACATCTCATTTATATACACACCGCGCATGAAGAACCAGTTCGCCGATGCACTCGCAACGCTCGCTTCCATGGTTAGCATCACAAAAGAGAATCTCATCGAGCCCCTCGAGTTTGAGATTGCTCAGGGTCCTGCCCATTGCGATGTAATCGACGCTGTCGAAGGCAAACCGTGGTATGCAGACATTAAACACTTGCTACAAACGGGTCAATTCCCAGCGTTCACCGATCGACATGACCGGAGGACTCTTCGGCGCATTGCAGTAAATTTCTTCCTTAGTGGTGAAACCCTCTACCGCCGTTCATTCGATGCCACACTGCTTCGATGTGTTGATGAAAATGAGGCACAACGCCTCATGGAAGAAGTGCACAAGGGAAATTGCGGACCTCATATGAACGGGCTCATGCTAGCAAAGAAGCTCATGCGACTTGGGTATTTCTGGTCCACCATGGAGACTGACTGCGTCAAACATGTCAGGCATTGTCATTTGTGTCAAGTCTATGCGAATCAGATCAGAGCACCACCCAACGAGCTGCATCCAATGGTTGCTCCGTGGCCCTTTTCAATGTGGGGCATGGACGTGATTGGTCCTATTAACCCCAAAGCATCCAATGGGCACCTGTACATACTGGTAGCTATCGATTACTTCACCAAATGGATCGAAACTATCACCCTGGCATCGGTCACTGCAAAAACCGTGGCACGCTTCCTCAAACGCGACATTATCGCACGTTACGGGGTCCCTGCGACACTTGTCACAGACAATGCCAAGAATTTGAATAATAAGCTCATTGACGAGCTTTGTGCACAGTTCAAGATCCTACACCGCAACTCCTCTCCGTATCGTCCACAAATGAACGGCGCGGTAGAGGCAGCAAACAAGAACATAAAGAAAATCATTGAAAAGATGACAGTGAATTACAGAGACTGGCACGAGATGCTCCCGTTCGCACTCTTGGCGTATCGGACTTCTATCCGCTCGTCCACTGGAGCAACCCCGTATTCTTTGGTCTACGGCATGGAAGCAGTTCTTCCAATCGAAGTAGAGATTCCCTCTATGAGGGTCCTCGCCGAGTCCAAGCTCAAGGAAGCAGAATGGGCGAAGCAACGCTACGAACAGCTCAATCTCATTGATGAGAGGCGGCTAACAGCACTTTGCCACGGTCAGTGCTATCAGCAAAGAATGGCCCGAGCTTTTAATAAGAAAGTTCGTCCCCGCGAGTTCAGCCCCGGCGACCTCGTCCTGCGGAAAGTTTTGCATATCGCCCCTGATTCCAGGGGCAAGTTTGCTTACAAATACGACGGTCCCTTCATCGTTAAAAAAGTCTTTGACGGGGGGGCAATCATTCTCAATGATATGGACGGGAACGAGAACGCTCTTCCGGTCAATGCTGATACACTTAAGAAATACTATCCATGATGGTGTTTCTCTCATTCCACTGTGGATGTTTTTCTCAAATGTACATTTACATTTTTAGCTTTCGTCGCATGTACAATTTCTCAACACTTTCATTTCTGCTTACTAATACACTCCCCTCTTCTGCTCTTTCCCTTTCTCTGAACTTTTCCTGAGAGAAAAATAATGAATCTCCCGCTAGGTTGAAAACCTCTTTGAGGCGGCCTAGGCAAAAATTAGGGAATGAGGGGCACGGTTTAAAATCCCGCAAAGGGGGGCCGTGGCAAAAGGAGAGTACAAAACAAAATCCTCGCTAGAGTGAAAACCCGAAAGGGTGCCCTAGGCAAAAGTTAGAGGAACCGAGAGGTATGACCAGATCCAATCAGGACGGTCATAGCAAAAGGTGAGCTCTAAATGAGAGAAGAGTCTAAAAGAATACACCGCTAGGTCGTCACGCGTCTTGCGACCTAGGCAAAAGTTAGGGGCCTTCGGCAGCTCAACTATGAAATGACAGCTACACTCAGTGTGAAGCGACAACAATTAGTAGTTTGGCAGTCTCCGATGCAAGCAAACTCTCTTTGACTCTCACAGCACAAGACACGTTTCGACATGCAATCGAATCGTCGTATCCTTGATGTGGAGGATCCCAAAATCCCTCCGTTTACCTTAATGCAAATTCTACGGGTCATGCCCGTTCTGTAAACATAAGCCTTTTTTGTCGAGTCACAATTTAGCGGGAGACGACCACCCCTTTAAATGGTCATCATGTTCAAATCCCCAAAGCATTATCATTTAGACTTCTTTACACATCTTCATTATGGCTATAGAGTAAGATTGACAACCACAATTAGCCCTTTTGATTCTAGATGCAGGAAGCAGGATGTGAACCCCGAAAAGAGTTTCTCTTTGACGAATGCATGTTTGCCTTATGCCAAAAACTACAGTCTAAATCCGAAGAGAGACCTTCAGGATAGCACTCCAGGCATTCAGTGACGTCAAAATCAGTTGGCAAGCAATGAAGCATCCTACCGCAGCATCGATTGCGACATGGACGAACTCAGTGATGGAGGAAGCACAATGATTCCTTCTACACCTCACACCACTCCTCAGCGTTTGCATTTAATTCGTGCACCTTTATTTCCGCAATGCATTTTAATTGGCGTGCACCTTCTCAGGATCGCATTTCCGCAATGCACTTTAGTTGGCGTGCACCTTCTCAGGATTGCAGTGCGCCTATATTTCCGCAATGCACTTTAGTTGGCATGCACCTTCTCAGGATCGCAGTGCGCCTTTATTTCCGCAATGCACTTTAATTGGCGTGCACCTTCTCAGGATCGCAGTGCGCCTTTATTTCCGCAATGCACTTTAATTGGCGTGCACCTTCTCAGGATCGCAGTGCGCCTTTATTTCCGCAATGCACTTTAATTGGCGTGCACCTTCTCAGGATCGCAGTGCGCCTTTATTTCCGCAATGCACTTTAATTGGCGTGCACCTTCTCAGGATCGCAGTGCACATTTATTTCCGCAATGCAATTTAATTGGCGTGCACCTTCTCAGGATCGCAGTGCACATTTATTTCCGCAATGCAATTTAATTGGCGTGCACCTTCTCAGGATCGCAGTGCACATTTATTTCCGCAATGCACTTTAATTGGCGTGCACCTTCTCAGGATCGCAATGCACATTTATTTCCGCAATGCACTTTAATTGGCGTGCACCTTCTCAGGATCGCAGTGCACATTTATTTCTGCAATGCACTTTAATTGGCGTGCACCTTCTCAGGAACGGAGTGCACCTTGCAAACCCGCCGAGCAAGCGCTCGTGCACCTCGTAAGTCCACCGGGTAGGCGCCTTTGAACCATGCAGTTCATTCGGTATGCACCCCATGCATATTGCAAACCCTTCGAGTCAATCCCGACTTTACCGGGGTCAATCCCCTTCGGGTCAATCCCGACTTTACTTTCTGCACTGGGGTCAGTCCCCGTCGGGTCAATCCCGACTTTAATTGCCTGTCTCAGCTTTGTTCCGAACTCTACGCATCTATTTTGCACATCTCACTATATTTCCTTTTTTATTAGGTACAACATCCCACATATCCAAAGCAAGAAGGAGAGGGCCATATAGGAAATTCCACCTTGATCATTGCTATCAAACTGGGGTGCTTTTGAAATCTTTGATTGCATCCTCTACTCGAGCAAGCAGTCAAAGAGGAGCAAGCTGTCAGCACCCCATTTTGGCTCACCATTCCAAACAACGATATTAGCCATGATCCAAGCCGCGACTTGAGCAGAATATAGAAAACGGCTCGGCAGAGCAAGAAATCACTATTCATCATCAAGTCGGCAAAATTGAGCAAATGACCCATGGATGTGACAGAAGGACTCCCGGGGTCACCAAACGGCAACAGAGAGACCAAAGAGTTCAACAATGTCCAAAACCGGCATTTTCAGTATATCACACGGACGGTACTATTTTCCGATAGTTCGCTCGGTCGTCGGAAGATAGTAAATATTGGACTCCAAAAATCCACATCAGTTCCAAAAAGATGGAAAATGTCTTCAAAGGCATTTTGCAAATCATCTGCTCTATACAGAACAATTTTCTGTATACAGACAACTTTTCAGTGGAAGTCCAAAAATGCCGGTTTCCTGGAGAAAAGTTAATGCCAAATATCAGACGCGGCCATGCCCCATCAGCATACAGAGCATGAACAATGCTTCAAATTGTCTCTTGGAAGTCACACAGACACTTCAAATGACTTCCGAACGGCAAAACAAGCATACCCCTCTTCAGAAGAGCATAGCCGGAGAATGGTCTGATGGAATTACGGCAAACGAAGTTCATACCGCATTGCCCAGAAAACTCTAGCAGACATTCACAATTGGGCAAAACAGACAGCAAAACCCTTTACGATTTCCCGAGTAACCTCCGAGGAGCGGAAATGACCATTTTCAGTGGAAATCCATATCCGGAGGTCCTCTTTGGGGAAACTTGACGCCGAATGCTTACGTTACACAATGCTAGCCTTCTCAAGGCTCAATGTGGAATCGTCGAAATAAATCACACAACTCATCTAGACCTCCCGAGCAGTGCTTTAGAGGCCTTAGATACACTTTTCAAGTCCTTGGAGGTCTGATCTTGACAAACAGAGATTACAGTAATCTCCGGAGTGCCCAAGTAACTCAGAAGTCATCCTGAGAAATCCAGTTTCGGCCTCCTAGGACGTCTCCGGCCCCACGTTAGCATTATCGGCTCAAGGGATGATTGTTCACGTTGTCTGACAACTTATGTCAAAATGACCAACGTGAGATGCAGATACGAGATATGCTGTCAGAAGCGAACAACTTCGCCCCGGTCACTTGCAATGAGCAAAACCGGCTTCCAAGCCTCACACATATCCGGGACATTTCTCTATGAAAAATGTCAATCTCGGGCTCATTAACTCCGTTTTCACGCGTATATCGACAATTCGACGTTCAATTCGAACCACGAACTTCGAATACGCAACCAATCGAGACCCGAGTCTTTTCCCGGTTTCTCCTCACTAGCCGTGGGCCCCACGGGCTGCCCAAGGGCAACCGCCCTTTGCCCCAAAACTTTCGGCCTTTTCCTCTTCCTCTCTTGCCCTCACCTAGCCCAAAATATCTTTGGTCTTTCTAGTCAACACTCAAGCCATTAACTCCACCTCCATTAATGCTTCTTGGCTCTTCCTCATCAAGATACATGGAGGACATTCATCCTCATCTCCATTAGGGCAACCGAATTTTGCTAATGAGGCCCTTAATGGTGCTTTGTTTTGCTTAATTGCTCATTAGCTTCACATATATATTGCATACTTGTCATTAAGCTAATCACTCATGAAGCACATATGATCTTGCTAGTTTCTCCCTCTAGAAAATGCTCTCAACTTCTTAGGAACCAGCAGCAAGCAAATAACTTCATGAAAACCGAAAACCAAGCCAAATATCCTTGGAGTTTAGGTCGGGGATCCATAGCGGGCACTATTCCGACTTATATCCAAAATTCTTCAAACTTCATGGACGACATGTTTCGGACCCAAGGATTCCATTTCTGAACCCAATTTTTTTAGTTTGAAGTCATTTGCTCATCATTTTAGGTCGTTTTAGTCATTTCGGGCGAGATTCAAACTCTCAGGTGAACAGTAACCCGTCACCAGCGTCATCGAGCCCAGCAGCGTCCGTCATCGAGCGCACCTGAGCCCGTCACCCGTGCTTGTCACCAGTGCCCGTCATCCAGCACACCGTGCCCGTCACCAGCGCCCGTCATCCAGCATGCCTGTGCATGTCACCAGCGCCACCACCGCCCGTCATCCAGCACGCCCGTGCCCGTCACCAGAGCCACCACCGCCCGTCATCCAGCACGCCCGTGCCCGTCACCAGAGCCACCAGCGCCCGTCATCCAGCACGCCCGTGCCCGTCACCAGCGCCATCAGCGCCCGTCATCCAGCACGCCCGTGCCCGTCACCAGCGCCCTTCATCCAGCACGCCCGTGCCCGTCACCAGCGCCACCAGCGCCCTTCATCCAGCACGCCCGTGCCCGTCACCAGCGCCAGCAGCGCTCGTCATCCAGCACGCCCGTGCCCGTCACCAGCGCTACCAGCGCTCGTCATCCAGCACGCCCGTGCCCGTCACCAGCGCCACCAGCGCCCGTCATCCAGCACGCTCGTGCCTGTCACCGTGCCCACCAGCGCCCGTCATCGTGCCCAACGCCCGTCACCGTGCTTGGCCGTACCCGTGCGCGTCCACCCTTGTACCCGAATACTCTTTCAAGGGTTCCACCGAGTCACCCGACTCTCAAACACTTCCCCGACCCTTTCCTCGTATCCCGAGGCTAGGTAAAACATTCTCGACCTAGAGGAGTTAGGGCTTTTCATATTTTTGCATGGCTATGGAGTATTATGGTGCTTCATTCATGTTTAACTTGCAAGATCCAATTTTTATGCAATTTTATGTTATATTATGCATGTGCACTACCTTATGACTTGCTAGCATGTCGGAAAAGGGCTTGGATCGTCGTAAAGAAGACTATCCCGACCCGACTATGGCAAACTAACTCTCGGCCAAGTCTCTAAATGAGAGGGTTGAGACTTAAATTGCTCTTTCCGGGTTAAGATCGGTCTCCTTAGCCGATCCAAGTTAGTTTTCGAGCTTGTTTTATCGTTATTGCACGTATGAAGCCGGTGTTATTTTATCCTTTCCTTAACTAACACGTTTGTGAATGTTTGTATGTTTAAATGAGCTAAACAAATCGTGATAACCCCGGCTTTTTGTTAAAAAGGAGTGTTATTTATCACGGTTGATGTTTGAGCATGCGAAAAATAATTAAACCACGACTAGGAAATCATTTGTGACTCGGATAGAGCCATGAGAACCTTCGGCCACCTTTTATAAGATGAAGCCGAGGGTTTCTTGGCCTTCCTTGGGTCAAGAATGATTTCCTTATCTCAAGTTTAATTCGTTTATCGGATGGTGTGAATTTTTTAACTTCAATGTCTTTACGATTCCTATGTTAAAGTATCGTTTAAAGACTCTTTTAAAATAAACGTGCATGGATTCATGTATCGAGGACTCATTTGGATCCATTCGGTTATAAGGATATTGTCGGTTATTCAACTGAATTATCCTTGATCGTTATGGATTCATTTTGGTCGTCGAATCACGAATCGTTTTCCTAATTAATGCATTCGGCTATAACCCTTAAGCATTAATTCCACAAATGGGTTAATCGGGACGCCCACATGATTAAACCCACTTCACACTGATAAAGTTTACACGAATTGGCCATTAACTGATGACTCGCGTCGACGAGTCGTCAAATGACGTTGGTGCCCTTTTCAAACTTATCAATTTCAAAACCCGAAACGCGCGGTCCGATGTAGCATGGACGTCTGAAAAGGGCTTCTGTGTCTCAACTTGAGTTTTTACCTGATTCCAGGTAGCTCAGGTCACGATACAGAAGATCTTTCTAGATCACTTCCGGGTAGATCGACCGGTTCCTTGGCTTTTTTGGGGTTCTTGCACAACCCTGAACGATCTAAGGATTTGGTTGACACCGGCTACAGGCCGAGGTAGCTCGCACTGCGATGTTTCCCCTTTTCTGAAAATAATTTTCAAATAAATGGCAAAAATCGTCATTTCACAATTCAGCGACACTCTTAGGGTTAGCATGATAGAAACACTACAGTACGGGATAAGAACGGGCTACCTGTTCAGGTGTAGGTTCATCTGCATAGCCTTTTCCTATCTAACTGATGAGTTTCTGTCATCCTAACATAGACTCGGGTAACTAGAACGGTTATCTCTGTCAGAAAACATGCAAAAATGCTGATTAACCTTTCACTCGACCTAACCAAACACTAGATAAGGGTTAGGAGGAATTCTAGATTCCAAATCTAGAGTCAAAACACGAGTTTGGTTAATTCAGTGGTAATTCAGTGTCACAATACAGAACAACTGTAAAAGCAATCCACACACATGAGATTTGACTCTCTTTGTCAAGTTCTCAAAACAAACGCCGAATGCTAAAACATTGGCACGTGCTTGTTTGTCTAGGGTAGGATTTGCATGCCAAAATACCCCGGATTAACAACTTGTTAAAACACGTACACTCGATAATAACAAACACCTTGTCTGTTATTTGCCTGCTGCGTGTTATCTTTCCGCACCTGTTTGCCATGCGGGTCGAGCCTGATCCCTAGGCCGAATAATATTAGGGTTCAACGCCCTAATCATCGATCACAGGGTCCAACACCCTAATCAACACTCACAGGGTCCAACGCCCTATTCAGTGAGAGCGTGCATTGAATTTCAGTTCTTCGGTCTTTTCCCTAAACTCACGGTGAGTTAGAGTGGAGTAATAACCGAACGCGAAACGACTGGAATTCAACCCTTTTGTAATTTGTATTTATTGTTTTCGAGAGCATTGTAAGGATTTCATTTTGTACATTTATTTTGTAAGAATTCCAGTCGGTGAGTGAACGGTCCGAGAGTCGAATTAATCGAATCGGTCCAATGCTTGCTCAGATACAAGTAAATCCAAGAACTCGCGGTTCTGGTTCACGAAGGGATTCAACCTCTATGGTTCGATGAACTGTAACGTAAGATTGTGAACCAACTCCCCGACATACGGGTTTACTTCTCTCTCGGCTTCTCAACCGATATCGTTTGGTTCACCGAATTACCGGTGTTAAAACGTGTGAGCCGAGTGCAGCTTAATTCATGCGGTAAATCATAAAACATGCAAGCCTAGCAAACCAGAGTACCGAAAGGGCGTGCGCGATATAGGCCCGCACGTAACATGAACCCCCGAACACGGATTTTCCGGTTCCGCACAGATCAATGCCTTAACAACAAACTAGGTGTTCCATATCCCTAAACCCAGATAACTTATCCGCCCTCGACCTTCGGGTCGTAAAGTGATAAGTGGCGACTCCTTCTCTCACGCGTGTCCGTCACGCGTCCCCACGAGAAGGTGGACACCCCCCAAGCCGCGCGATCCAAAAGCGCACAATGCGGGCCCCGACGAGAGTCCACATTCGGGTCCGTATAACCTAGCTTCCTATATTGGTGCCCGTGGGATGTCGGACAAGGTACCTAAGAGCCCGCTAGAATGATGCGATGCAAGTGCAAGAAGTAATGGTGCTCGAAAATTAATGTACGGAAAGCGGTAAATAGACACGCAAGCAAGCAACCGGAAACGAGCCTGAACCCTCTAAGTGTCCCCAGTGGAGTCGCCAAGCTGTGCGCACCCGAATTTCATCTCGTCGGGGCACACATGCGCGCGCCTAAGCAAACGCGGCTTGGGAGTGTCCACCTTCTCGGGGACGCGCGACGGACGCACGTGAGAAGGAGTCGCCACTTGTAATTTTACAACCCGAAGGTCGAGGGCCGGCAAGTTACCCGGGTCTAGGGGTGCTGGGTGCACCTAAATGTTAAGGCAATAGTCGTACGGAATCGGAAATTCCGAATTCGGGGGTTCTATTGCTTGCGGGCCTATATCCCGCACGCCCTTTCGGTACTCTAGCTTGCTAGGCTTGCCATTTCGTTTATTTACCGCGTGATTTAGAGTTGCACTCGACTCGCCCGTTTTGACACCGTAACTTCGATGAATAGGTCAAGTTGGGCCAAGAGTCCGAAAGATGAGTAAGCTTGTGCATCGAGGAGTCGGTTCACTATCTTAGCGTTACAGTTCATCGAACCGTGATGGTCGAATCTCTGCGTGGACCGAAGCCACGAGTATCCGAGCTTACTCACCCTTTGGTGGCGATAGACCAACTTATCCGATCCGGCACTCGGACCTCTCGCGCACCGATCGGGGATCCTTACAAGTATACGAATGAACATACAAATAGAATTCTCGCAGTGTTCTCTCAACTAATTACAAGGTATAACTGAATAAGTAAATGGATACCGATCGGTTTGCATTGGGCCAATATTCCGCTCCGGCTCACCGTGTATTTTGAACAACCGATAAGTAAATTAAGGCAACGCGGGCTCAAGGAGCCGGGGGTCGGGTCCAATCGAACCGACGGTTTGCAGGAGAACCGATTAGTTCCCACTGTAATCGTTGGACCGATCGAGCTCCCGGGTGATATCTAAACACGTTTCACACATCCAATCCAAATCGCCTTCCACATAGGCCATATTTGGAGTGTGATGGTGACTCGAGGCTAGATCCCATTCCGCACTCGGGTTGCACGCTCTCGGTGAGTTAAGAGGCGTTGGACCTCGTGTTCGGTGGTTTGGGGGGCGTTGGACCCCGTGCGACACGTAACCTATGGGTTCGGGCCCGAACCGCAATAAATCATCATAGGCAAAGACAAAACAGAAGAAAACTGATAAAACTGACATAATACAGACAATAACTGACAACTGTCGGTGAATACAGACAAGTGGTGTATTAAGTCAAA
The DNA here is from genome assembly GCF_007655135.1 of Punica granatum. Taxonomy (NCBI): domain Eukaryota; kingdom Viridiplantae; phylum Streptophyta; class Magnoliopsida; order Myrtales; family Lythraceae; genus Punica; species Punica granatum. The sequence continues at coordinate 21,399,951 of NC_045130.1, read as the reverse complement.
TGTACGAGATTTAATTAGTTATTAACCGGGGTTGATTAGCAGACAATGTATCTAACCTAGGCAAACATAGGGGGCGAACTAAGACATGATTCTAAGCCAATTATATGTGTGAATTTGTTTTAGGACTCTTATTCAGTTGGGGTGGCACTGCGGTTTCACCGAATTAGCCAAACTCGTGTTTTGACTCTAGATTGGAATATATCATTCCGCCTATCCATTATCTAGTATTTGATTAGGCCGGATGTATGATTAGTCCGATTCTTTGTGTTTTGTAACTGAAATAAAACGCTCCCCACCGAATCTACAATAGGAAGATAGAAACACTGAATGTGGACGGAATGGGCCGTGCGAAGGAGACTCGCACCCGGACGGGTTGCCCTTTTCCGTCCATAGATCGAGGTGTTTCCGACTCCCTAGTGCCTAGGGTATCGGTGAATCACGGAATGACGGTTATGCCCTCGGATAACGAAATTGTGATGTTCGTATGCAAATTGGAGATCGTGTGACACGAAGGGGTCTAAGGAAGACTCGTGCGTCTCGACTCGAGCCGCCTCAAATCGGGCCCGGACTCGAGTCGTGGCACGCGAGTATTCGCTAGACGTCGGTTCTATTCGTGTCGCACGTCTCGGTGTTTTGAAATTGTGGGTTTTTAAAGGAAAATGGCATTTCCGCCCACTTGTGAGATTCTTCGGTGATTATTGTTACACGTTGCGGTTACGGTTTTAACGGGAAGTATCCGGGTCTAACATGTCTAATGAGTAATGAACGTGTAGACAACGAATAAAAGGAGGCGTAAACACGAACAATTCCAAGGATCGATTTCGGAACAACGAAGAGACCAACCGAGGCTCCAAGGAGGTCACGGATGATTCGGCCACCTCTCAAGGATGAATGGCCGAATGCTTCTTGACCCGATTCGAGTTTCGGTGGGTCTTTCACGTCGTTCCTAATCGGCCCTTGCATGCAACGAACGACATACGCATAAAGATGACGAACTTTTCATTAGATTGACATTATCGTAACACCGATTTACGCGAATAAACACACAAGACATCCAAAGCATCATATTCACGAAATCCACAAACAATCTTATCCAATTTCACGATAGGATCAAGGGTGGTGTGCGGGAATCATTCGGCCTCAAGGAAAGGAGAGCTTGGAGGCTTCGGCCACACCAAGGAGCCTCACGGCCCCTATTGCAAAGGGGATGGCCGTGAGCTCCTTGGCATGGCCGAGCCCTTCTCGAGCTCTTCTCCATTGATCCCGTATTATTCCCTTCATTTAATCACGTTTAGCCATGGTCACGATCGCATAAAATTATACAAAACACACACGAACGGCACGTTTGAATGGAAACAACGTCACGACATCGATTCAACTAATAACGCAAAGAAGGAAAACACGGGAATCGGCCCGACTCGGGGTGGAAGAAGACTTCCCGGACTCGTGTGGTCCAAGGAAGCTCTCGGCCATGTTCCTTCAAGGAAGGCCGTGGGCTTCCATGGCTCACGCGGGTCGGGAGAGTTTTTCCGGCCCCGATTCGGGTCTTTTCCCGTCATGCCATCATGCTACATGCGACTAACGGTAAAGAGACCCGTCATGCCATCATGCTACATGCGACTAACGGTAAAGAGATGTGGGAATCAACTCTTTTCGGGAAAGGAGAGAACACCCTAGCCCCGGGCAAGCCAAGGGGGCTCACGGGTCTCTCCCTAGAGACTAAGCCGTGAGTCTCGTGGCTCGACCGTGGCCAAGGGGGCCTCACCCGTCCGGAATCGAGCCCCTTTCCACCATGGCACGCAAGCTCACACCTCATATGGACACGGCACGATCATACAAGTAGACATAAGGCACGCACGTTGCATGAAAATGCATGGGAGGCGTGGATCCGAGGAAAAAATAAAAACTTTCATGCATTCCGGATCTTGAACTATATTAACGTCTCATGCAAACGAATGTCGGAGATCCTAGATTCTCTAAGTCGTGAAGAAGTGTTACCTAGCCTCGGTGCTCGAGGAAAAGAGTCGGGGAAGTGGCCGTGGGAGTCGCGAGACTCGGGTTGGACGTTACGGGTGGGTGACCCGGGTGAAGGCGCAGCCGCGGCAGTCTCGGGAAAATGGCTCGGCACGCTTGCTCCGGGCACGGCACGGCGAGAGATCGGGCTCGTTGGACTCCTAAGAGACAGATCTAGACGACCATGGGCAGACCCGAACGTGCCAAGGCCTGAACAAACCCGAAAATGTGAGAGAAAGTTCGGTAAAAATGTGAGGAACCCGGTAAGAGAGGACTGGATGAACGACGGTTGTGCAAGGTTGATCGGCCCTCGGACCGTGACCACCTCTTCACGGGGGAGGGTGAGGGTTGTGAGGAACCCTTGGAACGTGATGGCATGACTCGCCGAAGTCGTGGGAAGAAATGGCACATCGGAAGGCTCGGTGTGCACGGCTAGGGGGTCTCGGGACCCGATTGTTCTTGTGGCTGGAATGGGATGTTGGGGACCTCAAATGGAAAATCTAAGCCCGGAAATGGACTTAGGGGGTGGGAAATATGTAGGCTAGGGTGTTTAGTGATTTTTGGCTTAAGTCGGGTCGGGTGGTTACCGGAATACCGGGTGGTTTTACGGCGGTTTTGGCCGGTTTTGGCCTTGGCTCAGGATGGGCGAGTGAGTGGGAATGGGCTGGGGTTTGAGAGGATTCTAGAGGGAGATTGGCTTGAGAGAGAAGGAGAATGAAGAAGTGATTAAAGTTAATGATGGATGGGACTTTATAGGCTAGGCTAATGGCCCGATTAGGGAGATTTAATCACGGCTTAGAGGCTTAAGAGGGGGCTGCCGAATTTTTGAGGGAGATTAGGGTGGGGAAAGAGTCATGTTGAGTGTGGGGGAAGCAAGAGGAGTGATGGGTGTGATGGATGGATGATGGGAGGTGATGGATGTGAGAGAAATTCAAAATGTGTGGTGGAGGGAAGGCCTTGGGAGATGGAGCCGCCAGCCATGGGTTCTAGCCGAGGCTAGATGCAGCCAAGCCGTGGCTTGGAGGGTTGAGCCGTGGCTTGGGGTTGAGCCGCGGCTTGATGGCTTGGCTTGGCTGAGCTGTGGGTCCCATTCAATTGAGAGAAAAGCCAGAAAATGCTTGAAATTTGATTGAGCTCGCATCCGATCTCCGATGTCCAATTAATTTGTAGATTTGGAATACTTGAACGACGAGGGTTTGAATGAGCCTAATATCGCCATGCGTTGTGTGAACGCACGTTCGGGCGACTAGGCACCTCGAGAGTCGGTTTTGCCCTGTTTGGACGTTCGGAGCGGAGTTTAGCATCCCCCGGTCCCCGATTGCTCTTTGTGCGTCTTGACATTCGTTTTGGCGACCCTTTTGCCCCGTGGGGATCGTTGGCTCGTCGTCCCCGGCTGAGGACCGTTAGCCCAGGGAGGCCTAGGGACTTGTGACTGGGATTTTCTCAGTGTTCCCTGAATGTCTTGAGGTGCTCGGGGATCGTTGTGATCTCTGTTTTCCGTGGACGTGCCCCGATAGCTCGCCGGGAGACATTCATGACCACTGAAACGTCGCTCGGGGAACCCAGTCGAGCTCCGGAATGTCATCTAAGGCTTGTTCCTTGACCTTGGTGGTCCCCGGGTGCCTGTAGGCCCGTTTTGGGGGGCCGTCTGCTTGTCAGTGGAGCGGGCCCTAGGAGCTCTGTCAGAAAAGGCGTCCGTGAGAGATCGGGGTGTCCTGGCTCATGTGGCATGCCCCGGAAATGCGTCCGGACGTGTCATTGGTCACTTTGGCACCGAGGGGGATTTTTAAAGTCCCATATTGGGCACCTTTCGGCGCTTCAGCGAATCGGTGATGAATAGTGCCACAATGCCAACTTCGCTGTTTTCGGGGCTCCTCGTCTGTAGGTTTTTCCAACTGATCTCTTCAGCTTTTCTAATGGACCTGGCTCTTCTCTCGTCGTTCATGACTTTGTGACCGCACGTTCGCCTCTGATTTGCTAGGTGATGAATAGTGACCCGAGCTTTGGTCGGAGGTTCTCATGTGGGAAGCCGGTGGGCCAAAATGGGGGGCTGACAGCTTGCCCCTCTTTGGTTGCATGCTCGGTTAGAGGATGTAGCCAAAGATCATAAGAAGCACCCCCTTTTTGGGCCCGGCGACTGCTCTGTTGTAGCTTCCCCGTGGCTGCTCGTGCCCTGCTTGGATGTATTGGGACACTGTGTGGGAAATTAGAATCGGGATGGGCCCGAATGCCTATGAACCAGGATAGCCCTGAATGTGCCCGGGATAGACCCGAATGCATGAACCAGGATAGACCTGAATGACCGGGGTAGGGCGGAATGCATGAACCAGGATGGACCTGAATGACCGGGATAGACCCGAATGCATGAACCAGGATCGACCTGAATGACCGGGATGGACCCGAATGCATGAACCAGGATAGACCTGAATGACCGGGATGGACCCGAATGCATGAACCAGGATAGACCTGAATGACCGGGATGGACCCGAATGCATGAACCAGGATAGACCTGAATGACCGGGAAGGACCCGAATGCATGAACCAGGATAGACCTGAATGACCGGGATAGACCCGAATGCATGAACCAGAATTGACCTGAATGATCGGGATGTACCCGAATGCATGAACCAGGATAGACCTGAATGACCGGGATGTACCCGAATGCATGAACCAGGATAGACCTGAATGACCGGGATAGACCCGAATGCATGAACCAGGATAGACCTGAATGACCGGGATGGACCCGAATGCATGAACCATGATAGACCTGAATGACCGGGATGGACCCGAATGCATGAACTAGGAAAGACCTGAATGACGGGGATGGACCCGAATGCATGAACCGGGATAGACCTGAATGACCGGGGTGGACCTGAATGCATGAACCGGGATAGACCTGAATGACCGGGGTGGACCCGAATGCATGAACCCGGATAGACCTGATGGCGACTGATGGCGATCTCCTGCTGTTTGTGCGGTGACTGCCTTATGTGCGGTGACTGATGGCGATCTCCTGCTGTTTGTTCTTCTTTCAGCCTTGTTGGACTAGATGGTGTCAGCACCCCATTTTGGCTCACCTTTCCAAACGATGATATCAGCAATGATCCAAGCCACAACCTGAGCAGAATACAGAAAAACGACTTAACAGAGCAGAAAATCACTATTCATCCTCAAGTCGGCAAAATCGGGCAAATGACACATGCATATGACAGAAGGACTCCAGGGGTCACCAAAGGGTAATAGAGTGACTAGAGAGCTCAGCAATATCCAAAATCGGCATTTTCAGTATATCACACGGACAGTTCTATTTTCCGATAGTTCGCTCGATCATCGGAAGATAGCTAATATTGGACTCCAAAAATCCACTCCAATGCCAAACAGATGAAAAGTGTCCCCAAAGGCATTTTGCAAATCATCTGCTCTATACAGAACAACTTTCTGTATACAGACAACTTTTCAGTGGAAGTCCAAAAATGCCGGTTTCTCGGAGAAAAGTTAATTCCAAATATCAGATGCGGCCATGCCCCTCAATCATACAGAGCACGAGCAATGCTTCATATTGTCTTTTAGAAGCCATACAGACACTCTGAATGACTTCCGAACGACAAAACGGGCATACCCTTCTTCGGAAGAACGTAACCGGAGACTGGTCTGATGGAATTACGGCAAACGAAGTTCACACTACATTGCCCTGAAAACTCCAGCGGACATTAGCAATTGGGCAAAACAGACAGCAAAACCTTTCACGGTTTCCCGAGTAACCTCCGAGGGGCACAAAAGGCCATTTTCAGTGAAAATCCATATCCGGAGGTCCTCTTTGAGGAAACTTGACGTCGGATGCTTACCTTACACAATGCTAGCCTTCTCAAGGCTCAATGTGGAATTGTCGGAATGAATCACACAACTCATCTAGACCCCTCGAGCAGTGCTTTAAGGGTCTCAGATGCACTTTTCATATCCTTAGAGGCCCAATCTCAGCAAACAGAGATCGCAGTAATCTCCGGATCGCCCAAGAAACTCAGAAAGCAATCTGAGAAATCCAGTTTCGGCTTCCTAGGACATCTCCGGCTCCATATTTGTATTTACCGGCTTAAGGGACAAGGACCCACGTAATTTGACAATTTATGTCAAAATGACTGACGTGGGATGCAGATACAAGATATGCTGTCAGAAGTGGGTAACCTCGCTCTGAATGCATAAAAGGGGCAAAACCGGCTTCCAAGCCTCATACAGACATTTGGCAATTTCTCACGGAAAATGCCAATCTCGAACTCATTAAATCCATTTCCTCGCGTATATCGATAATTCGACGTTCAATTCAAACCACGAACTTCGAATGCGCGATCAATCGAGACCCGAGCTTTTTCCCGGTTTCTCCTCTTCGGTCGTGGGACCCACGGGCTATTCAAGATGAGTCACCCTTTACTCTAGAAGCTTCTTCTTCTTCTTCAATGCAAGAAGCCAACTTGCACTCTTGCTTGAAAATATTCAAGAGTTTGAAGACAACACTCAAGCCTCCATCAATGGAAGAGGATGAGGCTTGATATTTTCGAAGCATGGGGGTTAAGAGCACTTGCTTTTGCTAATTGTGTCATTAGCTTTGCCTATAAATGGCCCAAAAGTGATTAAGATAAGCACTTCTCCTCTTACACACTCTTTCCAACCTTTCTCTTTCAAGAAATCCTCTCAAACTCCATAGTCAAGAACACTCAAGAACCAAAGAAAACTTCAGCACTTAGAAGGAAGAGAAAAGAAAACCGAAAAGATCAAAAGAGAGCCTTGAGTTCTTAAGTCGGAAGCCGATGTTCATCATCCCGACTTAAGCTCAAAATTTCTCAAACTTCATATCCCACTCATTTTGGACCCATGGAGTTCATTGGTGAAATTGGTTTTTCCATTTGAAGTCTTTAAATTATTGTTTCAGGTCAAATAGTGCATTTCGGGTGAAATCGCTACTCTCGGGTGAATAGTGACCCGCCAGCGCCAGCCGCGCGCCCGCCCGCGCACGCCCGCGCCCCGCGCACGCCCGCGCGCCCCGCGCGCACGCCTGCTCGCGCCCGCGCGCCTCCCGTGCATTCCAGCCGCATTCCCCGTGCACCTAGCTCCCCGAACGTGCATCCTTTGCACCCGAGCATCCTTCCAAGCGTTCAACCGAGTCACCCGACTCTCGAACACTTCCCCGACTCTTTCCTCGTATCCCGAGGCTAGGTAAATCACTCTTGACTTAGAGGAGTTAGGGCTTTTTATATTTTGCATGGCTATGGAGTATTATGGTATTTTATGCATACTTAACTTGCAAGACTTAACTTTTATGCAATTTTATGTTATATTATGCATGTGTATTACCTTATAACTTGCTAGCATGTCGGAAAAAGGTTTGGATTGTTGTTTGGAAGACCATCCCGACCCGGAAATGGCAAGTGAGCTCACGGCCAAGTCTCTAAATGGGATGGCCGAGACTTGAGTTGCTCTTTTCGGGTTAAGATTGGTCTCCTTAGCCCGATCCAAGTTATTTTCCGAGTTTATTTTGTTGTTCTTGCATGCATGAAGCCGGTATTATTTTATCGATTCCTTAAATAACATGTTTGTGAATGTTTGCATGTTTAAATGAGTTAATCAAATCATGGTAATACCGGCTTTTGTCAAAACGTGTTATTCATGATGTTTGATGTTTGAGCATGCGAAAAATGATTAAACCAAGACAAGGAAATTCTTTGTGATTTGAATCGAGCCATGAGAGTATTCGGCCATCTTTGACAAGGTGAAGCCGAGGGCTTCTTAGCCCTTTTTGGATCAAGAATGATTTCCTTATTTCGAGTTTAATTCATTTCTCGGATTGTACGAAATTGTAATTTCGATATTTCCACGATTCCCATGTTAAAACATCGATTACATGTCTTTTCAAAACAAAACATGCATGGATTCGGGTATTGTTGACTCATTCGGGTCCATTCGGTTACGAGGGTAGTTTCGGTCATTGGACCAAATATCCTCGATCCTTACGGATTCGTGTTGGTCGTCGAATCACGAATCGTTTTCACAATTAAAGTATTCGGCAATAACCTTAAGCATTAATTCCACGAACGGGTTAATCGGGACGTTCACACGGTTAATTCATTCAATTTAAACAACTTTGCACGAATTGGACATTAATTTGTAACTCGTGTCGACGAATTACAAAACGGTGTTAATGCCCTTTTCAAAACCCCCATACTTCCAAATCCTTATTGTGTTGTTCTCCTTTTCTGAAAACAAATTTTCAAATCAAGGGCAAGAACATCATTTCGTGATTCGCCGACATCCTAGCGCAGTTTAAGATGTCAGTTGGGTATTCTGTATCAAAATACAGTTATCGGACTAATCATTTCACTCGACTTAACCAAATCCTAGAAAATGGTTAGGCGGAACTCTAGGTTCCAAATCTAGAGTCAAAACACGAGTTTGGCTAATTCAGTGAAAATTCAGTGTCACAATACAGAACAACTGTAAAAGCAATCCACACAAATGAGATTTGACTATCTTTGTCAAGTTCTCAAAACAAAGCCGAATGCTAAAACATTGGCACGTGCTTGTTTGTCTAGGATAGGATTTGCATGCCAAAATACCCCGGATTAACAACTTGTTAAAACACGTACACTCGATAATAACAAACACCTTGTCTGTTATTTACCTGCTGCGTGTTATCTTTCTGCACCTGTTTGCCATGCGGGTCGAGCCTGATTCCTAGGCCGAATAATATTAGGGTTCAATGCCCTAATCATCGAGGACAGGGTTCAACACCCTAATCAACACTCACAGGGCCCAACGCCCTATTCAGTGAGAGCGTCCATTGAATTTCAGTTCTTCGGTCTTTTCCCTAAACTCACGGTGAGTTAGAGTGGAATAATAACCGAACGCGAGTCGATTGGAATTCGGCCATTTGTAATTTGTATTTATTGTTTTCGAGAGCATTGTAAGAATTTTATTTTGTACATTTATTCTGTAAGAATTCCAGTCGGTGAGCGAACGGTCCGAGAGTCGAATTAATCGAATCGGTCTAATGCTTGCCCAGATACAAGTAAATCCAAGAACTCGCGGTTCTGGTTCACGCAGGGATTCAACCTCCATGGTTCGATGAACTGTAACGCAAGATTGTGAACCAATTCCCTGACACACGGGTTTACTTCTCTCTCAGCTTCTCCACCGACATCGTTTAATTCATCGAAGTTACGGTGTCAAAACGTGTGAGCCGAGTGCAGCCTAATTCATGCGGTAAATAAAACAAAAATGCAAGCCTAGCAAACCAGAGTACCGAAAGGGCGTGCGGGATATAGGCCCGCGCGTAACATGAACCCCCGAACACGGATTTTCCGGTTCCGCACAGATCAATGCCTTAACGACAAACTAGGTGTTCCATACCCCTAGACTCGGGTAACTTATCCGCCCTCGACCTACGGGTCGTAAAATGATAAGTGGCGACTCCTTCTCTCACGCGTGTCCGTCACGCGTCCCCTTGGGAAGGTGGACACTCCCAAGCTGCGCGATCCAAATGCGCGCAATGCGGGCCCCGACGAGAGTCCACATTCGGGTCCGTACAGCTTGGCGAACGGTGAGTTAGAGTGGAATAATAACCGAACGTGAGTCGACTGGAATTCGGCCATTTGTAATTTGTATTTATTGTTTTCGAGAGCATTGTAAGGATTTTATTTTGTACATTTATTCTGTAAGAATTTCAGTCGGTGAGCGAACGGTCCGAGAGTCGAATTAATCGAATCGGTCTAATGCTTGCCCAGATACAAGTAAATCTAAGAACTCGCGGTTCTGGTTTACGCAGGGATTCAACCTCCATGGTTCGATGAACTGTAACGCAAGATTGTGAACCAATTCCCTGACACACGGGTTTACTTCTCTCTCAGCTTCTCCACCGACATCGTTTAATTCATCGAAGTTACGGTGTCAAAACGTGTGAGCCGAGTGCAGCCTAATTCATGCGGTAAATAAAACAAAAATGCAAGCCTAGCAAACCAGAGTACCGAAAGGGCGTGCGGGATATAGGCCCACATGAACCCCCGAACACGGATTTTCCGGTTCCGCACAGATCAATGCCTTAACGACAAACTAGGTGTTCCATACCCCTAGACTCGGGTAACTTATCCGCCCTCGACCTACGGGTCGTAAAATGATAAGTGGCGACTCCTTCTCTCACGCGTGTCCGTCACGCGTCCCCTTGGGAAGGTGGACACTCCCAAGCCGCGCGATCCAAAAGCGCGCAATGCGAGCCCCGACGAGAGTCCACATTCGGGTCCGTACAGCTTGGCGACTCCACTGGGGACATACTTAGTGGGTTCAAGCTTGACCCGTTTGCTTTGCTTGCATGTTTATTTGCCGCTTTCAGTACATTTCCCGTTTATCTACTTTACGCACTTTTATTTAAAAGCACTTGCATTGCATATCACGCTAGCACTAGGCACCTATGGATCGCGTCCCACGACCGATTTTAGGAAACCCAGGTTAGATAGGGGTTCGAAGTAGGGGTACGGCGCACAGTTCGACTGTCGTTTAGGCCTTGAAAAGAATCCCGCCCGATTTCAAGGAATTGACACCCTTGAGTCGGGGGCCCCCATCCCTAGGTAGCACGGTCCCTGTAGCACTGAACCATGCATCGTGCTATGCTTCCATGCAAGCCTTCTACCCGACTTCGGTAACAGTCTATCGAGTCGTCCCGCGAGCCACTTGAGTCTTTTCCATTTCAAGAGCGGTGTACATGTACCTTGTAATTTTATTAAGCCGTGGGCATTTATTTTTCGCACTCATGCATCATACAGTTTTCAAAATTAGGGTGTCATTCGCATTGATGAGTCCTAAGTTGATCTTCTTTACATCTTGGTAAGGGATGTCGCATTCGGCTTCCTTTCTGCGCCTCGACAGAATCACGCCACCGCTTGAGCAGATCAGTCACATATGGACCAGCCTGCGTCAAATTGACCGAAACTATATCACTTCCTTCGTCGGAGATGTGCCCATGCTCTCCACACGCCGAGTGGATTGGAATTTCCTAGGAGCAGCTATGACGTTCTGGGATCCAACCCATGCGGTCTTCAACATTCAGGGTACAGAGCTTACGCCTATCATTGAGGAGTATCGGACCCTCATTGGTAGGACTGCTATTTCTCACGGCATTGTGAAGCCTAACCTCCGTACTACTCGATTGGTCTTAGTCTCGCGCCTACTCAGGGTGCACAGATCTCAACTGCATGCCGAACTTGCATACTCCGGAGGCACTGAGATAGTAACCACGAAACTTCTCTGCTTTATCAAATCACAAGCATGCGAGGTTCGAGGGGACATTTTTCAAGCAAACTTATGTCATGCAGTTTTGCTCCTTATTTTTGGAACCCTTTTATTCCCTAGCGCAGTCGATCGCATTGACGCAGCTTTGGCTAGCGTCATCCTCCAAGTGGTCGGAGGTCGCGGGTACGAGGTAGCCCTAGTGGCTGAGACCATTCGGTCGCTCGACCGCGTTACGCGAACAGCTGATCGAAGGTTGAGGGGGTCCCCAATCCTTTTGCAAATTTGGCTACAGAGCCACGCAAGCCCCTTTGCCCTCGTGCCCCCAGTTCTGTTTTTCAACCACTCGGAGTCGATCATTTCCCGGTTACTACCTTTAGTGCACGTGGAAGAACGCAAGGTTTCCGAGTGGATCAAAATTTTTCGTGAAATATCACCCAAGGGCTTTAAGTGGCGTGCCGCGTGGATGCCACCCGGACCCATGGCCCTTAGATGCCATGATTTTAACGGAATCCCACTTTTGAGCCATGCGGGGTCCACCACTTACTTCCCGTCGCGAGTAATGAGGCAATTTGGTAGCCTACAGACAGTCCCCGAGGACACGGCACGGACTAGGTTCGAATGCACTTGGCGGGAGGATCGGACGTCCGTAGATTGCCAAAGTGATATCCAACAGGTTCTATCCGCATGGCGCACTGCGGTCACAGAGCTACCTTACTTTCCCGAACACCCTACTCAGGATGAACGGGATTTTTAGGCTACGGAAGAGTACATCCTCCGTTTCTACTGACGGAGTTCGTTAGTACACGAAGATTCCACCGACTCTCCACAACTTGAGGATAGCACACCATATGGGGCACCCTCAACTTTGAGCATCGCCGTCCAAGCGGAACTCACTAGCCTCAGGTCTGAGAGGGACCGCCTTCGTTGGGAGGTCGCCGAGAAAGATGAGCAACTCATCAATCAGCGCCCGCTTCAAAGGGAGCTCGCCCAAGCACGCGCCGAGTTACAGAGACGTGATCAGGAGTTGGCACGTGCGAACGCTACCTTGGAGAGGTCCAAGAAGAGGACCCATGGAGGTCCCCACCCATCTTAGGATAGATATCTCCACTAGGCTTTCGCCTGGAATTGGTGTTTTCCGTGGCAATGTTCACTTGTGCCCCGAGCGGGATGGAAGATCGACTTAAGGATTTATTTTCCAAACCGCATTGTATTTTAAACTCTTTGAATCAATGCGAACGACAACATTAGCTTTCAAAACCCACGCATTGCATACATTTGATATATTTATTGTCTTGCGGCTACAATGCATTTCCGCGCGATAGACAAGTTGTGCCGACCTTCGCGGGTAGACCACTTGCGGTCTTCACCTCTCCATGGCGAGACGTGCTATGACCAGAGGCCGTCCAGCCCGGCCACCCACCCCGCACGATAGGTGAGTCGTGCCCACTTTTGCGGGCAGGCCACTCGCGGCCTTCACCCTTCCTCCATAGCAAGACGAATTGTGGCCCGAGGGCCGATCAACCTTCCCAGGCGAAGTTAACCAACACTAACTTCTTCTTAACAGAGAGTGTCACAGCGTGATCGGACGCACATCCCTCCGCGTGACCCCACGCATCTACCAATGATCAAGCGTGCCTCACACATGTCCAAGCATGTTCACACCAACTCATACATGCATGCTCAACGTATCAATGCATGTCTCTCGGTGTGCTCGCACGACACCTACCAGGCCAGTTCGCTTCCCTACACTCTTGCATTAAAATCCCGAGCAGTTCATACTCCTTCATTGTTTTCTTTTCCCATTACAGGAAATTCTCAACAAGAGGACAGCCTGAATACTGAGCGACCACAATTGAGACAACAAACGTCTCTCATCCAGCTCCTTGGGATTTCAACACTAAGTCCCCATCCTTGCTCCACAGAGCAATACCGCAAGCAAATCAGCGTCACCGCCTTGCAGCGCTCTGCGCTGTTCTCCAGCATTGACCTTTGCTTTTGCATCTCTTGCACTTTCTTATCGAGCATGCATTTACTGCATTGGGCTTCGGCCTAATATCGGGCTCTGGCCCTTCATCGGGCTTCGGCCCCACTTTTGGGCTTCGGCCTCGCATCGGGCCTCGGTCCTGCATTTACTATTTTCGAGCCCCGGCCCAGCATTTACTGCTTTTGGGCTCCGGACCCGCATTTACTGCTTTTAGGTTTTGACACCTCGTATTTACTGCTTTCAGGCTCATCTGAAATCCAAAATCGACTTGGATTCAAATTCATCCAAGCGATACTTCAAGGAGCAAGTCTAATCCTTCCACTGCAAAGACAGAAAGTGACAGCTCCACAAACAGAGCATGACCCAACTCTCGATCGTAGACCAGCACGGTCATGCCTCCGATCAAAGAATGGATCTCATCCACCTCCGTTGTGGTCACCGACTAAACACTGGGGCAACACGCGCAGTTTTCTTTAAACTCTCTGTTGCTTTCATTCAAATGCATTCCCACAAATGGGCTCCCGACATGAACAAATCCTTCAATGGAGCATTAGGACAATCTCGAAGACGCCCTATCAGTTCTGTTGGACCTGTTCGACTCACCTATCCTTGTGGGACCCGGCTCCTCGAGCCTTCCCTAGGACGGCTGCACATGCCTACTCGCAATTAGGGAAAACATGCTTATGTGACCTCGGTCATGGTCTAACCATTCCAGAGTGGTGATGACTACATTCCCGGAAACAAATGTCATCCACACGCGACACCCCATGGGTCGCGTGCGGGACAAAAGGGATTTTCCCATGGGTCCACCCCATATTTCTTACCGCATACTCCACCGCACAGTCGCCTAACACACCATCTTCTTTGTCATCTTTTATAAGGACACGCCGGTCACAGGTGAAGAGTGATGCACAGGCTCACACCTTTCCGAGAACTCCTCTCGAGCCTCCTCCCTTATACTTTGACAGGGAAGGGGCTCGGCACGGAGGTACCCCCTACAAAGCTAAAGACAAAAACAACTGAGCGAGCCTTATGCCATCAACGCAACGATTTCAGATGACATTGACGACATGAGACGGCCAGGGGCGACAGTTGCACAAACCGCCCACCACGAGTCACATCGACGATAAAAGACCAGGGCATTCGCGTTCAACGCTTGCACCGAGACCACCTCGGACATCATCCACCCACGATAAGCATTTCCAAGCGACGTACACTGGGGCATCCCCGGTTGAAGTTCGCATTAGCACAACTTTTCCAAGCGACGTACACTGGGTCATCCCCGGTTGAAGTTCGCGCCAACACAACCTCGGCAAGCGACATACACTGGAGCCTCCCTAGTTGAAGTTCGCCCCGAGGTCGCCATTGTGGGTCACTCCAACAAGTGACGTTGGAACGCTCCTGGTCATTTACGTCAAGACCAGGCCTCCTCCACAACAAGCACCAGGACAACCCCGGCCACTGATTCCTTATGGCAATTTTGTATTTTCCTTCTAGACAATAGGGGAATTCACCTGAAGAGATTGCAAGGGCAAATGACACGAAGTTCAGCTTTCGAGTGCACGGGAGTCAAACTTCCAAGAAAGCCGGTCCTCACAAAATAGGGCTAGCAACACACAACAAGTCTCCACGAGGCGAAGCACACTAAAGCGGCCTCGGCGATGCAAAGTCCAGGAGTGTCAAACAAAGACACGGGGCACAAAACAAACCCCAGCTGCAAGAAAAAAAAAACAGAGCGAAAAGAAGCGGGAAAAACCCGCCAATGAAGAGAGAGAGAAAAAGAAGCGGGAAAAACCCGCCAACCAACAAAACAGGGCAACGCCGACGTTCACCAAAAGCACCGGCACCGCCAATTCAAAAGCATTCAATAAACCCCGAAACAATAAAAAAGAAGGGGGAAGCAGTAGACACCACTCTTCGATGGAGACAGAACACAATACACTCGGAGGTTGAATCCTTCAAACCCTTTGCCCTTGCAAATTCGAGAGATAAAAGAATTGAGCCCGCTAGGTTGAAAACCCCTTTTGGGGCGGTCTAGGCAAAAGCTAGGGCAAAAGAGAGGCACGACCGGAAACCCTCTAGGGCGGTCGTGGCAAAAGGAGAGCTCATCCCCTTTAGGTTGAGAGGTACGGCCCCGAGGTGGGTGACCGTAGCAAAAGGAGAGCAAAACGAGAGATAAATAAAATTGCCCCCTAGTCTCTCACACATCGTGTGGACAAGGGATCCCCAAGGGAAGTGGCCAGTTTATCTATTCCAACACGATCCCCGATCGGCTCTCCAATACCATTCAACCGTCCAAGAGGGAACCTTCCTCAAGCACAGTGGGCAACTGAATACGCCGTCCAAGCAGTTCAGTACAACCTACACAACAGAAGGACGAAGAAAAATGGGGGTACATCTCATTGCAGGCGTGAACCCGTGTATCCTTTTAGCCTGCGGGCAACGTGCTTCCCAAGCTTTCTCTTTTCACTTTGTCTTTGCATAACTCCGAATGGGTCACAGCCGCCCTTTAACAGGCTACCACAGAGCCAAAATCCCAGACATTCCTCTCCGGGGTTTAGTCATAACGCTTTAAAAATGGTCAGACCGAGTCTGACCATATCTGAACAGAAATCCCCAAGCGGGTTGCAAATGCAGCCACCCTACTGTACCCTATTGAGAAGGGTTCAAAGCCGACGGGCGCGTCGAACAAACGATAGAATTGCTAGGGCATCGTCGGGGAAGTCTCGATATGCCCAATACATAGCTAACGGGAGCCCCTGGAGGCCTCGCATCTAGGCCTCCGAGAACGGGACCTACTTATACTGTCAAAGCAAAAATCTTCATGGGTTGTTTAGGTGACCCAAAACTGAAGATCTGCGTGTCGCAACAACATTTTCATGCTTACCTGTGTCCATTACTTGTTAGCATTTCTAACATGATTTACTAGTAATGTCAGGATCACAGGTACTGCAAACAGCATGAACTACGACAGACTCTGATTCCTAGTTCCACGGGATAAGTAGGCGCTCTGTCTTAGAGCTCAAGTCTCGCAATACAAGACGCCAACTTTCGGCGAACTTCTTGCAGGTCAAAGCATGACCGCCCAAGCAGCAGAGCTGGCCTCCGACAAAGCACAATCATTCCTCAGCAGCAAAGTCGGTTTCCGGCAGCCCAATAGGTAACCGCCTAGCGGCGAGCCCGGCTTTTGGCAAATCAAACACATCACTGCCACAGAGGTAAGGCTTCAGTGAAATGACTTCGTCCCAGCATCAACGCTTGCCTCCGACAAATCAACGCTCCTTGGAAGATATCTCCCCAAGATCGATTCATCTCTACTTCATATGAAGGGTGACAATCTCAACCCAAGAGGAGAATCTTCAGAGCAGCACTCCGTGCATTCAATCGCATCACAATCAGTTGGCAAACAATGAAATATTCTGCCACAACATCGATTGCAACACGGACAAGCTCAATGACGGAGGAAGCACAATGATTCCTTCCACACCTCACGCAACTCCCTAGCGTTTGCATTTACTTTCTGCAATGCATCCCATGCAATTTACTTTTCTGCATTTCGGGTACGTCCCGACTACTTTCTTGCATTTCGGGTACGTCCCGACTACTTTCCCGCACTTCGGGTACGTCCCGACTACTTTCCCGCACTTCGGGTACGTCCCGACTACTTTCCCGCACTTCGGGTACGTCCCGACTACTTTTCCGCAATTCGGGTACGTCCCGACTATTTTCCGCATTTCGGGTACGTCCCGACTATTTTCCGCACTTCGGGTACGTCCCGACTACTTTTCCTGCACTTCGGGTACGTCCCGACTATTTTCCGCACTTCGGGTACGTCCCGACTACTTTTCCGCATTTCGGGTACGTCCCGACTACTTTTCTGCACCATGCAAACCGCCGGGCAAAACACCCCGCACCTTGCAAACCCGCCGGGCAACACGCCCCGCACCCCGCAAGTCCATTGGGTAGGCGCCTTTGAACCATGTTGTTCATTCGGTATGCGCCCCGTGCATATTGCAAACCCTTCGGGTACATCCCGACTACTTTTCTGCATTTCGGGTACGTCCCGACTACTTTCCCGCATTTCGGGTACGTCCCGACTACTTTCCCGCATTTCGGGTACGTCCCGACTACTTTTCCTGCATTTCGGGTACGTCCCGACTACTTTCCTGCACTTCGGGTACATCCCGACTACTTATCTGTTTAGGGATCCATCCCCTCAGGTTCATCCTGACTTTTACATTTCTGCATCAGGTATAACATCCCCACATATCCAAAGTAAGAGGGAGAAGACTGTTATCGGAAATTCCATGTCAATCATTGCTATCAAATTGGGGCGCTTCTGAAGTCTTTGGCTGCATCCTCTACTCGAGCATGCAGTCAAAGAGGGGCAAGCTGTCAGCACCCCATTTTGGCTCACCTTTCCAAACGATGATATCAGCAATGATTCAAGCCACAACCTGAGCAGAATACAGAAAAACGACTTAACAGAGCAGAAAATCACTATTCATCCTCAAGTCGACAAAATCGGGCAAATGACACATGCATATGACAGAAGGACTCCAGGGGTCACCAAAGGGTAATAGAGTGACTAGAGAGCTCAGCAATATCCAAAATCGGCATTTTCAGTATATCACACGGACAGTTCTATTTTCCGATAGTTCGCTCGATCATCGGAAGATAGCTAATATTGGACTCCAAAAATCCACTCCAATGCCAAACAGATGAAAAGTGTCCCCAAAGGTATTTTGCAAATCATCTGCTCTATACAGAACAACTTTATGTATACAAACAACTTTTCAGTGGAAGTCCAAAAATGCCGGTTTCTCGGAGAAAAGTTAATTCCAAATATCAGATGCGGCCATGCCCCTCAATCATACAGAGCACGAGCAATGCTTCATATTGTCTTTTAGAAGCCATACAGACACTCTGAATGACTTCCGAACGACAAAACGGGCATACCCTTCTTCGGAAGAACGTAACCGGAGACTGGTCTGATGGAATTACGGCAAACGAAGTTCACACTACATTGCCCTGAAAACTCCAGCGGACATTAGCAATTGGGCAAAACAGACAGCAAAACCTTTCACGGTTTCCCGAGTAACCTCCGAGGGGCACAAAAGGCTATTTTCAGTGAAAATCCATATCCGGAGGTCCTCTTTGGGGAAACTTGACGCCGGATGCTTACCTTACACAATGCTAGCCTTCTCAAGGCTCAATGTGGAATTGTCGGAATGAATCACACAACTCATCTAGACCCCTCGAGCAGTGCTTTAAGGGTCTCAGATGCACTTTTCATATCCTTAGAGGCCCAATCTCAGCAAACAGAGATCGCAGTAATCTCCGGATCGCCCAAGAAACTCAGAAAGCAATCTGAGAAATCCAGTTTCGGCCTCCTAGGACATCTCCGACTCCATATTTGTATTTACCGGCTTAAGGGACAAGGACCCACGTAATTTGACAATTTATGTCAAAATGACTGACGTGGGATGCAGATACAAGATATGCTGTCAGAAGTGGGTAACCTCGCACTGAATGCATAAAAGGAGCAAAACCGGCTTCCAAGCCTCATACAGACATTTGACAATTACTCACGGAAAATGCCAATCTCGGACTCATTAAATCCATTTCCTCGCGTATATCGATAATTTGACGTTCAATTCAAACCACGAACTTCGAATGCGCGATCAATCGAGACCCGAGCTTTTTCCCGGTTTCTCCTCTTCGGTCGTGGGACCCACGGGCTATTCAAGATGAGTCACCCTTTACTCTAGAAGCTTCTTCTTCTTCTTCAATGCAAGAAGCCAACTTGCACTCTTGCTTGAAAATATTCAAGAGTTTGAAGACAACACTCAAGCCTCCATCAATGCTCATCAATGCTCATCAATGTCTTATCTCTTCTTCATTAATGCAATGGAAGAGGATGAGGCTTGATATTTTCGAAGCATGGGGGTTAAGAGCACTTGCTTTTGCTAATTGTGTCATTAGCTTTGCCTATAAATGGCCCAAAAGTGATTAAGATAAGCACTTCTCCTCTTACACACTCTTTCCAACCTTTCTCTTTCAAGAAATCCTCTCAAACTCCATAGTCAAGAACACTCAAGAACCAAAGAAAACTTCAGCACTTAGAAGGAAGAGAAAAGAAAACCGAAAAGATCAAAAGAGAGCCTTGAGTTCTTAAGTCGGAAGCCGATGTTCATCATCCCGACTTAAGCTCAAAATTTCTCAAACTTCATATCCCACTCATTTTGGACCCATGGAGTTCATTGGTGAAATTGGTTTTTCCATTTGAAGTCTTTAAATTATTGTTTCAGGTCAAATAGTGCATTTCGGGTGAAATCGCTACTCTCGGGTGAATAGTGACCCGCCAGCGCCAGCCGCGCGCCCGCCCGCGCACGCCCGCGCCCCGCGCACGCCCGCGCCCCGCGCACGCCCGCGCGCCCCGCGCGCACGCCTGCTCGCGCCCCGCGCGCCTCCCGTGCATTCCAGCCGCATTCCCCGTGCACCTAGCTCCCCGAACGTGCATCCTTTGCACCCGAGCATCCTTCCAAGCGTTCAACCGAGTCACCCGACTCTCGAACACTTCCCCGACTCTTTCCTCGTATCCCGAGGCTAGGTAAATCACTCTTGACTTAGAGGAGTTAGGGCTTTTTATATTTTTGCATGGCTATGGAGTATTATGGTATTTTATGCATACTTAACTTGCAAGACTTAACTTTTATGCAATTTTATGTTATATTATGCATGTGTATTACCTTATAACTTGCTAGCATGTCGGAAAAAGGTTTGGATTGTTGTTTGGAAGACCATCCCGACCCGGAAATGGCAAGTGAGCTCACAGCCAAGTCTCTAAATGGGATGGCCGAGACTTGAGTTGCTCTTTTCGGGTTAAGATTGGTCTCCTTAGCCCGATCCAAGTTATTTTCCGAGTTTATTTTGTTGTTCTTGCATGCATGAAGCCGGTATTATTTTATCGATTCCTTAAATAACATGTTTGTGAATGTTTGCATGTTTAAATGAGTTAATCAAATCATGGTAATACCGGCTTTTGTCAAAACGTGTTATTCATGATGTTTGATGTTTGAGCATGCGAAAAATGATTAAACCAAGACAAGGAAATTCTTTGTGATTTGAATCGAGCCATGAGAGTATTCGGCCATCTTTGACAAGGTGAAGCCGAGGGCTTCTTGGCCCTTTTTGGATCAAGAATGATTTCCTTATTTCGAGTTTAATTCATTTCTCGGATTGTACGAAATTGTAATTTCGATATTTCCACGATTCCCATGTTAAAACATCGATTACATGTCTTTGCAAAACAAAACATGCATGGATTCGGGTATTGTTGACTCATTCGGGTCCATTCGGTTACGAGGGTAGTTTCGGTCATTGGACCAAATATCCTCGATCCTTACGGATTCGTGTTGGTCGTCGAATCACGAATCGTTTTCACAATTAAAGTATTCGGCAATAACCTTAAGCATTAATTCCACGAACGGGTTAATCGGGACGTTCACACGGTTAATTCATTCAATTTAAACAACTTTGCACGAATTGGACATTAATTTGTAACTCGTGTCGACGAATTACAAAACGGTGTTAATGCCCTTTTCAAAACCCCCATACTTCCAAATCCTTATTGTGTTGTTCTCCTTTTCTGAAAACAAATTTTCAAATCAAGGGCAAGAACATCATTTCGTGATTCGCCGACATCCTAGCGCAGTTTAAGATGTCAGTTGGGTATTCTGTATCAAAATACAGTTATCGGACTAATCATTTCACTCGACTTAACCAAATCCTAGAAAATGGTTAGGCGGAACTCTAGGTTCCAAATCTAGAGTCAAAACACGAGTTTGGCTAATTCAGTGAAAATTCAGTGTCACAATACAGAACAATTGTAAAAGCAATCCACACAAATGAGATTTGACTATCTTTGTCAAGTTCTCAAAACAAAGCCGAATGCTAAAACATTGGCACGTGCTTGTTTGTCTAGGATAGGATTTGCATGCCAAAATACCCCGGATTAACAACTTTTTAAAACACGTACACTCGATAATAACAAACACCTTGTCTGTTATTTACCTGCTGCGTATTATCTTTCTGCACCTGTTTGCCATGTGGGTCGAGCCTGATTCCTAGGCCGAATAATATTAGGGTTCAACGCCCTAATCATCGAGCACAGGGTTCAACACCCTAATCAACACTCACAGGGTCCAACGCCCTATTCAGTGAGAGCGTCCATTGAATTTCAGTTCTTCGGTCTTTTCCCTAAACTCACGGTGAGTTAGAGTGGAATAATAACCGAACGCGAGTCGACTGGAATTCGGCCATTTGTAATTTGTATTTATTGTTTTCGAGAGCATTGTAAGGATTTTATTTTGTACATTTATTCTGTAAGAATTCATGTCGGTGAGCGAACGGTCCGAGAGTCGAATTAATCGAATCGGTCTAATGCTTGCCCAGATACAAGTAAATCCAAGAACTCGCGGTTCTGGTTCACGCAGGGATTCAACCTCCATGGTTCGATGAACTGTAACGCAAGATTGTGAACCAATTCCCTGACACACGGGTTTACTTCTCTCTCAGCTTCTCCACCGACATCGTTTAATTCATCGAAGTTACGGTGTCAAAACGTGTGAGCCGAGTGCAGCCTAATTCATGCGGTAAATAAAACAAAAATGCAAGCCTAGCAAACCAGAGTATCGAAAGGGCGTGCGGGATATAGGCCCGCGCGTAACATGAACCCCCGAACACGGATTTTCCGGTTCCGCACAGATCAATGCCTTAACGACAAACTAGGTGTTCCATACCCCTAGACTCGGGTAACTTATCCGCCCTCGACCTACGGGTCGTAAAATGATAAGTGGCGACTCTTTCTCTCACGCGTGTCCGTCACGCGTCCCCATGGGAAGGTGGACACTCCCAAGCCGCGCGATCCAAAAGCGCGCAATGCGGGCCCCGACGAGAGTCCACATTCGGGTCCGTACAGATGGCGTGGGGCATTCCTTGACGACTTTCGGCGCCTCGAGAGCACGGTTTGCCACATGAGGCAGACGCGAATCCGTCGACGGGGAGTGTCCCTTGGGGTTCCCGATCTTACCTGTACAGGGGATAGAGAAGCCTGCAAAGGATGTCAGCCGCGCGAAATCGTTTAGACTACGACGCGTAAAGGAATCTATGTAAAGATGTGTTGGGGACATGATATCGGTGGCCATTTGGAAGGCTGCCGTGTCCCTATTGGAGAATAGCTTTTCTGAGACGGATAATCCGTAGAATTATGTGCATAAAGGAAATGGGAGGGATCTTATGGGATCCTCCAAATCAAGGATACGTCGATTCGACCCCATTCCAGGGCGAGTCTCGAGCCTGGAGAGTCGAAGAGAGTTCGCTTGCGTTGGAGAATGCCGAACCACTACTCGGTGCAGCTTCACGGGGAAGTGTTGCCATTCTTTCGTGGTCGAGCCGATATTGTCCCCTAACTTTTGCCTAGGCCGCAAAATGCGTGATGACCTAGCGAGGTGCTTTATTTGATCTTTCTCACATAAGTGCTCACCTTTTGCTGTGGTCTCCCATGTCCAGGTGAGACCGCACCCCTCGGGTCCTCTAACTTTTGCCTAGGCCGCATCGAAGAGGTTTTCGACCTAGCGAGGAAATGATTTATGCTCTCCTTTTGCCGCGACTCCCCTTTGCGGGATTTTAAGTCGTGCCACTCGTTCCCTAGCTTTTGCCTAGGCCGCCTCGAAGAGGTTTTCGACCTAGCAGGAAAATTTATTTTTTTCTCTCAAGAAAGCTTAGTATTGGACAAATGGTGGGAATTGACGCTCGTCCACGAAAACGGAAATGTCTTATAATGAAAAGGGCACGGAGCCCGGCGAATGATAAAAACAAAAGCACATACAAGCGCTCAAGGATAATACTTCTTGATGGCGTCGGCGTTGACGGGGAGGGCGTTTTTGGTGCCGTCCATATCGCTCAGAATGACTGCTCCTCCGAAGAAGACCTCTTTGACGACGAAGGGGCCGTCGTATTTGTATGAGAACTTCCCTCGAGAGTCCGGCATGACGTGTAGGACTTTCCTCAAAACGAGGTTGCCGGGGCCGAAGTCGCGGTGACGGACTCTTGCGTTGAAGGCTCGAGCCATTCTTTGCTGGTAGCACTGTCCGTGGCATAGCGCTTTCAGCATCTTTTCATCAATGAAGTTCAACTGTTCGTACCGCTGCTTCGCCCATTCTGCTTCTTCAAGTTCGGTCTCGGCAAGAATCCTCATGGAAGGGATCTCCACTTCGATTGGGAGGACGGCCTCCATGCCATAGACTAGGGAGTACGGGGTTGCCCCAGTTGAGGTCCGTATGGATGTCCGGTACGCCAAGAGTGCATAGGGGAGCATCTCGTGCCAATCCTTGTAGTTCACCGTCATTTTTTCGATGATTTTTTTGATGTTCTTATTTGCCGCTTCCACCGCACCGTTCATTTGGAGACGATGTCAGCATCCCATTTTGGCCCACCGGCTTCCCACACGAGAATCCCCGACCAAAGCTCGGGTTACTATTCATGACCCGGCAATCAGAGGCAAATAGGCGGGCACGGAGTCATGAATAATGAGAGAAGAGCTGGGTCACTGAGAAAAGCAAAGGAAAGCCATCGGAAGAACGAACGGACAAAGAACCCCGAAAACGACAGAGCTGGCACTGTGGCACTATTCATCACTGAGTCACCGAAGCACCGAAAGGTGCCCAATATGGGGCTCCAAAAATCCCTCTCAGTGCCAAAATGACCAATGACACGTTCGGGCGCATTTCCGGGACATCCTGCTTAAGCCGGGACACTCCGATCCCCTCACGGACGCCTTTTCTGACAGAGCTCCCGGGGTTCGCTCCACTGACAAGCACACGGCCCCTCAAAATGGGCCTACAGGAACCCAGGGACCACCAGGGCCGGGGAACAAGCTTCAGACAACCTTCTGGAACTCGGCTCGGTCTCCCGAAGTACGTTTCAATGGTCGCGAACGCCTCCCGGCGAGCCTTCGGGTATTTCCACGGATAGCAGAGACCACAACGATCTCTGAGTACCTCACAATAATCCCCAAGCACCCCAAGGCATTCAGGGCACACTGAGAAAATCCCGGTCAAAGTCCCTAGGTCCTCTCGGACCAACGGTCCCCGACCGAGGACGACGAGCCAACGATCACCCACGGGGCAAAAGGATCGCCAGAACGAATGCAAGAATGCACAAAGATCAATTGAGGGTCAAGGGACGCTAAACTCCACTCCGAACGTCCGAACAGGGCAAAACCGACTCCCGACGCGCCGAGTCGCCCGAACGTTCGTCCACACGATGCATGGCGATATCAGGCTCATTCAAATCCTCGTCATTCAAGCATTCCAAATCCATAAATTAATTGGACATCGGAGATCGGACGCGCGCTCAATCAAGTCTCAAGCATTTTCCGACTTTTCTCTCAACTGAATGGGACCCACAGCTCAGCCAAGCCAAGCCGTCAAGCCGCGGCTCAAACCCAAGCCACGGCTCAACCCCTCCAAGCTCGGCTCGCCCGCAATCAGCCGTGGCTTCTCCCCATGGCCGGCGGCTCAGGCATTCCCCACCACACAATTCAAATTTCCCTCATTTCTTTCACTTCCTCTTACACATCCATCACACCCATCACTCTTTCCCTTCCTTTCCCCACACTCAACATGACATCTACCCCTCCCTAATCCTCTTGGAATTTTCGGCAGCCCCCTAAGCATGCCCTAACCCCACTTAACTTTGCTCAATTGCATCATTAAGCTTCCCTTTATAAGCCCTTTCACCATTAAGCCTAATCACTTCTCCATTCTCCCTCTCTCTCAAGCCAATCTCTCTCAAGAATCCTCTCAAGCTCCAGCCCTCTCCCTCACTTCCGCTCAGCCCGTGCCAAGGCCGAAACCGGCCAAAACCGCCGGAAAACCACCCGGTATTCCGGTAACCACCCGACCCCGACTTAAGCCAAAAATCACCAAACTCCCTAGCCTACACATTTTCCACCCCCTAAGTCCATTTCCGAGCTTAGATTTTCGATTTGGAGCTTTCTACACCCCGTTCCAGCCGAAAGTATAATCGGGTCCCGAGACCCTAACCGTGCGCACCGGACCTCTCTCGACGTGCCATTTCCTCCCACGACCTCGGAGAGTCGTGCCATCACGTTCAAAGGGTTCCTCACAACCCTCACCCTCTCTCGTGAAGAGGTGGTCACGATCCGAGGGCCGATCAACTGTGCACAACCACCGTTTCACTCGTTTCTCCTTTACCGGGTTCATTTGACTTCTACCGAACTTTGTCTCACATTTTCGGGTTTGTTCAGACCTTGGCACGCTCGGGTCTGCCCATGGTCGTGTAGATCCGTCTCTTAGGAGTCCAACGAACCCGGCCTTGCACCGTGCCGTGCCCGGAGCTCGCGTGCCGACCCATTTTTCCCCGACTGGCCGCGGCTGTCTTCCTCCCGGGTCACCCACCCGTGACTTCAAACCGAGTCTAGCGACTCCCACGGCCACGTCCCCGACTCTTCTCCTCGTACACCGAGGCTAGGTAACGTTCTTTCACAACTTAAAGGCTAGGAGCTTCGATGTTTATATGTATGAAGTGTGAATGAGGCTCGAAATAACCGGAATGCATGCAAGACGTTGTTTTTCCCTTAGACCCGGACGTTCCATGCATGCCATACATCGTTGAACGTATCTTCCTTATTATCCACGTCTTCATGTCATGTTAATATGCATGCATAGTGCTAGGGATGGGTCGGATCCGAGAGAAGGAGACCGATATGGACTTGATGAGACCATGGACCCTCTTGGCCGAACCCCATGAAGGAGGGCCGTGAGCCTCCATGGCCTCCTAGGGTCCATAACCGTCTCCTCTTCCCGGAATAGATCGCCTCCATACGTGAGAAGTCCCTAGCCATAGCCGAGATGTGGTTAAGTGAAGGGATTGGCTCGGTGTCTAAGAGGAAGAGGCCTCGATGGATTCGGTTGCTCCAAGAGGACCACGGCCACCCTCCTTGCCATGGAGGCCGTGAGTTACCTTGGACCACCCGAAGCCCTAGGGCTCTTCCTCCTTGACGCCGTATAATTCTCGTGTATTATCATCAAGGTTATCATGAAATAAATTAAACTTGTCGTTAATTTCGTGGAAATGATGTGTTGCATGTCTCGTATGCTTATTCATGTAAACCGTGATCGCGTCGGTCCCGGTCTAGGGAAGTATGTGTTGTTTTCATATATGTGTTGTTTGATGTATGCAAGGGTCGGCTAGTGTACGGACCCGAATGTGGACTCTCGTCGGGGCCCGCATTGTGCGCTTTTGGATCGCGCGGCTTGGTCGGAACGTCCACCTTCCCGCGGGGGCGCGCGTCGGACACGCGTGAGAGAAGGAGTCGCCACTTATCATTTTACGACCCGAAGTCGAGGGCGGATAAGTTACCCTGGGTCTAGGGGTATGGAACACCTAGTTTGTTGTTAAGGCATTGATCTGTGCGGAACCGGAAAATCCGTGTTCGGGGGTTCATGTTACGTGCGGGCCTATATCCCGCACGCCCTTTCGGTACTCTGGTTTGCTAGGCTTGCATGTTTTATTATTTACCGCGTGAATTAAGCTGCACTCGGCTCGCACGTTTTGACACCGGATATTCGATGAACCAAACGATGTCGGTTGAGAAGCCGGGAGAGAAGTAAATCTATATGTCGGGGAATTGGTTCACAATCTTGCGTTACAGTTCATCGAACCATGGAGGTTGAATCCCTGCGTGAACCAGAACCGCGATATCTTGGATTCACTTGTGTCTGGGCAAGCATTAGACCGATTCGATTAATTCGACTCTCGGACCGTTCGCTCACCGACTGGAATTCTTACAGAATAAATGCACCAAATAGAATCCTTACAATGCTCTCAAAAACAATAAATACAAATTGCAAAAGGGTCGAATTCCAGTCGTTTTGCGTTCGGTTATTATTCCACTCTAACTCACCGTGAGTTTAGGGAAAAGACCGAAGAACTGAAATTCAATGGACGCTCTCACTGAATAGGGCGTTGGACCCTATGACTGTTGATTAGGGTGTTGGACCCTGTGCTCGATGATTAGGGCGTTGAACCCTAATATTATTCGGCCTAGGGATCAGGCTCGACCCGCATGGCAAACAGGTGCGGAAAGATAACACGCAACATGTTAATAACAGACAAAGTGTTTGTTATTGTCGTGTTTACGTGAATTAACAGATTATTAACCCAGGGGTATTTTTGCAAGCAAATGCCATATGCTAAACAATCAAACATGTGCCAACGTTTTAGCATTCAGCTTTGTTTTGAGAACTTGACAAAGAGAGTCAAATCTCAGGTGTGTGAATCGCTTTTACAGTTGTTCTGTATTGTGACACTGAATTACCACTGAATTAACCAAACTCGTGTTTTGACTCTAGATTTGGAATCTAGAATTCCTCCTAACCATTATCTAGTGTTTGGTTAGGTCGAGTGAAAGGTTAATCAGCATTTCACAGGTTTTCTGACAAGGATCAACTGTTCTAGTTACCCGAATCTATGTTAGGATAGCAGAAACTCATCAGTTAGATAAGAAAAGGCTATGCAGATGAACCTGCACCTGAACAGGTAGCCCGTTCTTATCTCGTATTGTAGTGTTTCTATTATGCTAACCCTAAAGATGTCGCTGAATTGTGAAAAGACAATTTTGCCCTCTATTTGAAAATTGTTTTCAGAAAAGGGGAAAGATCGCAGTGCGGGCCACCTCGGCCTGTAGCCGGTGTCGACCGATTCCCTGGATCATCCAGGGTTGTGCAAGAACCCCAAAAAAGCCAAAGAACCGGTCGATCTGCCCGGAAGTGATCTAGAAAGATCTTCTGTATCTTGACCTGAGTTACCTAGAATCAGGTAAAAACTCAAGTTGAGACACAGAAGCCCTTTCCAGACGTCCATGCTACATCGGACCGTGCGTTTCGGGTTTTGAAATTGATAAGTTTGAAAAGGGCACCAACGTCCTTTGACGACTCGTCGACGCGAGTTATCAATTAATGTCCAATTCGGGTAAACTTTATCAGTGTGAAGTGAGTTTAATCGTGTGAGCGTCCCGATTAACCAGTTTGTGGCATTAATGCTTAAGGGTTGTGCCGAATGCATTAATTGTGAAAACGATTCGCGACTCGACGACCAAGACGATTCCATAAGGATCGAGGATAATTTGGTCTAATGACCGAAACTATCCTCATAACCAAATGGACCCGAATGAGTCATCGATACTCGAATCCATGCATGCTTTGTTTAAAAGAGTCTTTACATGATATTTTAATATGGGAATCGTAAAGACATTGAAGTAAAACTTCACATCATCCGATCAACAAATTAAACTTGAGATAAGGAATTCATTCTTGACTCAAGGAAGGCCAAGAAGCCCTCGGCTTCATCTTGTGAAGGGTGGCCGAAGGTTCTCATGGCTCTATCCGAGTCACGAACGATTTCCTAATCGTGGTTTAATTATTTCTCGCATGCTCAAACATCGACCGTGATAAATAGCACCCTTTTTTAACAAAAGCCGGCGTTATCACGATTTGTTTAGCTCATTCAAACATACAAACATTCACAAACGTGTTAATTAAGGAAAAGGATAACATAACACCGGCTTCATACATGCAATAATGATAAACAAACTCGGAAATTAACTTGAATAGGCTAAGGAGACCGATCTTAACCCGAAAAGAGCAATTTAAGTCTCAACCCTCTCCTTTAGAGAATTGGCCGAGACTTAATGTGCCATAATAGGGTCGGGATAGTCTTCTTTATGATGATCCAAGCCCCTTTCCGACATGGTAGCAAGTCCTAAGATAGTGTACGTGCATAATATAACATAAAATTGCATAAAAATTAAATCTTGCAAATGAAACATGCATGAAAACACCATAATACTCCATAGCCATGCAAAAATATAAAAAGTCCTAACTCCTCTAAGTCGAAAGTGTTTTACCTAGCCTCGGAATACGAGGAAAGAGTCGGGGAAGTGTTTGAGAGTCGGGTGACTCGGTGGAATCCTTAAAAGGGTATTCGGGTGCAAGGATGGACGTGCACGGGCACGGTCGAGCACGGTGACGGGAGCTAGTGGGCACGGACAGGCGCTGGTGGTGGGCGCGGGTGTGCGCGGTGACAGGAGCGGGCGTGCGCGGATGACAGGCACGGGCGTGCGCGGGTGACGGGCGCGGCGTGCGCGGGCGATGGGCGCGGGCGTGCGCGGGTGACGGGCGCTGGCGTGTGCGGGTGATGGGCGCGGGCGTGCGGGGTGATGGGCGCGGCGTGCGCTGGTGACGGGCGCGGGCGTGCGCGGGTGACGCCTGGTGACGGATGCTGGCTGCGCTAGGTGACGCCTGGCTGCGGATGCTGGCTGCGCTCGGTGACGGGCGCGGCGTGCGCTGGTGACAGGCGCGGGCGTGCTTTGGTGATGGGCGCGGGTGGCGCTGGATGACGAGCACGGGCGTGCGCGGGTGTGCTGGTGATGGGCGCGGGTGGCGCTGGATGACGAGCACGGGCGTGCGCGGGTGACGGGCGCGGGTGTGCTGGTGAGGGGCGCGGGTGGCGCTGGTGATGGGCGCGGGTGGCGCTGGATGACGAGCACGGGCGTGCGCTGGTGACGGGCGCGGGTGTGCTGGTGATGGGCGCGGGTGGCGCTGGATGACGAGCACGGGCGTGCGCTGGTGACGGGCGCGGGTGTGCTGGTGATGGGCGCGGGTGGCGCTGGATGACGAGCACGGGCGTGCGCGGGTGACGGGCGCGGGTGTGCTGGTGATGGGCGCGGGTGGCGCTGGATGACGAGCACGGGCGTGCGCTGGTGACGGGCGCGGGCGTGCGCGGGTGAGGGGCGCGGGTGGCGCTGGTGATGGGCGCGGGTGGCGCTGGATGACGAGCACGGGCGTGCGCTGGTGACGGGCGCGGGTGTGCTGGTGATGGGCGCGGGTGGCGCTGGATGACGAGCACGGGCGTGCGCCGGTGACGGGCGCGGGTGTGCTGGTGATGGACGCTGGTGACGCTCGAGGGTTGCGCTCGGTGACGCTCGGTGACGCTCGGTGACGGACGCTGGTCACCCGAGAGCTCCAACTAGTCCCGAGATGCGGGATGGGACCTTCAAGAGTCGGGTTGGACCGTTGATGGGTCGGTTTTGAGCTGTTTTCCGTTGAACAGACCCGAATGGCATCAAACAGACCCGGCTGAAATATTGGACAGACCCGACTGGCACAAGTCGGGTCGGACGTCGCCACGGAGGCTCCCGATGGAATTTTGAGGCAAGGTCAGTGGCTCCTGACTCCTAACTGACCCCCGGAGGTGACTGTGGTGGTCGTTTGGTCCCAGAGTTATCGGGTCGACCCGTACAGCCCTGCAAAGTTCACGGAAAACAGAGTACGTCTGGAAATTCGGACCCGTCTGGCACCAGTCGGGTCGGACGTTGCTACGGAGGTTCCCGATGGAATTTTTGAGCAAGGCCAACGGCTCCCGACTGCTAACTCACCTCTGGAGGTGGCTGTGGTGGTCGTTTTCCGAAAAGAGTCTCGGATCGACCCGATCTGCAAGAAAACCGCACAAACAGTCAGAAATTTCGACCCGACTGGGCAGTCGGGCTGTTTCTTCTTCCTGGGGTTAAACCGACGGGTTTTTCTTGGATTTCTTGACTTCTTGACACCCTAGGGTTGTGTGGGGAGGTGTTTGATGGGTTTTGGTAGCTCAAACCGACTTGGAAAGGCTTGAAACCCGGTTTGACATTTTTTACCCGAGAAGGACCAAATCTGTCCAGATTTTGTTCAAGGCTCGTTCTGTGGCTTAGAGGCTTCAAACATAAAATCTAAGTTCAGAAATGGATAGAGGGGCTCGAAAACATGTGGGATATGAAGTTTGGTAAAGTTTGGATTCAAGCCGGGATGGATTCCGACTTAAGACTTTGCCCGGTTTTGCTTGGTTTTGCTTGCTGGAAATGGCTGAAGCTTGCTGCGGTTTGCTATGGAGTTTGAGAGCTTTTGAAGAGTGAGAAATGCTAGAGAGAGAGTGTTTTAAGGTCCCCCCTAAGTTAATGACATTTGGACAATATATAGAAAAGCTTAAATGCAAGATTAGTGAAGAAAAGTGCAATTAGGGCCATGGATTAGTGGAATCCGAATTTCTTAAGGAAATATCAAGCTCAATCCTCATCCATTGCATTAATGGAGAAGAGATAAGAGCATTGATGGCTTGGATGGGAAGTTGGAGTGTTGAATTGAAACACTTAGATATTTTGCAAAAGGAAGACAAATGCAAGTTGTCTTCTTGGCTTGAAGAAGAAGATGACAAGAGACATGGAGGGCAATGGGCATGGGTGAGGCGGCAATGAGTTGGCCGTGGGTCCCACGGGTCGCGAGGTAAGTTCGGGCCAAAGTTCGGGTCTCGATTGGTCGCCCATTCGAAGTTCGTGGTTCGAATTGAACGTCGAATTGTCGATATACGCGAGAAAACGGAGTTAATGAGCCCGAGATTGACATTTTTCATGGAGAAATGTCCCAGATGTGTGCGAGGCTCGGAATCCGGTTTTGCTCATTGCAAGTGACCAGGGCGAAGTTGTCCGCTTCTGACAGCATATCCCGTGTCTGCATCTCATGTTGGTCATTTTGGCATAAGTTGTCAAACCACGTGAACAATCATCCCTTAAGCCGGTAATGCTAACGTGGGGCCGGAGACGTCCTAGGAGGCCGAGACTGGTTTTCTCAAGATGACTTCTGAGTTGCTTGGGCACTCCGGAGATTACTGTAATCTCTGTTTGTCAAGATTAGACCTCCAAGGACTTGAAGAGTGTATCTGAGACCTCTAAAGCACTGTTTGAGAGATCTAGATGAGTTATGTGAATTATTCCGACGACTCCACATTGAGCCTTGAGAAGGCTAGCATTGTGTAACGTAAGCATTCGGCGTCAAATTTCCCCAAAGAGGACCTCCGGATATGGATTTCCACTGAAAATGGTCATTTCCGCTCTTCGGAGGTTACTCGGGAAACCGCGAAGGGTTTTGCTGTCTGTTTTGCCCAATTGTGAATGTCTGCTAGAGTTTTCTGGGCAATGCGGTATGAACTTCATTTGCCGTAATTCCATCAGACCATTCTCCGGCTATGCTCTTCTGAAGAGGGGTATGCTTGTTTTGCCGTTCGGAAGTCATTTGAAGTATCTGTGTGACTTCCAAGAGACAATCTGAAGCATTGTTCATGCTCTGTGTGCTGATGGGGCATGGCCGCGTCTGATATTTGGAATTAACTTTTCTCCAAGAAACCGGCATTTTTGGACTTCCACTGAAAAGTTGTCTGTATACAGAAAGTTGTTCTGTATAGAACAGATGATTTGCAAAATGCCTTTGGGGACACTTTTCATCTATTTGGCACTGGTGTGGATTTTTGGAGTCCAATATTCACTATCTTCCGATGACCGAGCGAACTATCGGAAAATAGTGCCGTCCGTGTAATACACTGAAAACGCCGGTTTTGGACATTGTTGAGTTCTTTGGTCGCTCTGTTCCCCTTTGGTGACCCCTAGAGTCCTTCTGTCATGTCCATGGGCCATTTGCTCAATTTTGCCAACTTGAGGATGAACAGTGATTTCTTGCTCTGCCGAGCCGTTTTCTGTATTCTGCTCAAGTCGTGGCTTGGGTCATTGCTAATATCATTGTTTGGAATGGTGAGCCAAAATGGGGTGCTGACAGCTTGCCCCTCTTTGACTGCTTGCTCGAGTAGAGGATGCAATCAAAGATTTCAAAAGCACCCCAGTTTGATAGCAATGATCAAAATGGAATTTCCTATATGGCCCTCTCCTTTTTGTTTTGGATATGTAGGATGTTGTACCTAATAAGAGGGAATATGGTGAGATGTGCACAATAAACATGTAGAGTTCGGAACAAAGCTGAAACAGGCAATTAAAGTCGGGACTGACCCGACGGGGACTGACCCCAATGCAAGAAAAGTAATCGGGACTGACCCGAAGAGGACTGACCCCCAATGCAGGAAAAGTAATCGGGACTGACCCGAAGGGGACTGACCCCAATGCAGGAAAAGTAATCGGGACTGACCCGAAGGGGACTGACCCCAATGCAGGAAAAGTAATCGGGACTGACCCCAATGCAGGAAAAGTAATCGGGACTGACCCGAAGAGGACTGACCCCAATGCAGGAAAAGTAATCGGGATTGACCCGAAGGGGACTGACCCCAATGCAAGAAAGGTAGTCGGGACTGACCCGAAGGGGTTTGCAATATGCACGGGGCGCATACCGAATGAACTGCATGGTTCAAAGGCGCCTACCCGGTGGACTTGCGATGTGCACGAGCGCTTGCTCGGCTGGTTTGCAATATGCACGGGGCGCATACCGAATGAACTGCATAGTTCAAAGGCGCCTACCCGGTGGACTTGCGATGTGCACTGCAATCCTGAGAGGGTGCACGCTAATGAAAGTGCATTGCAGAAATAAATGTGCACTGCGGTCCTGAGAGGGTGCACGCTAATGAAAATGCATTGCGGAAATAAATGTGCACTGCGGTCCTGAGAGGGTGCACGCTAATGAAAATGCATTGCGGAAATAAATGTGCACTGCGGTCCTGAGAGGGTGCACGCTAATGAAAATGCATTGCGGAAATAAATGTGCACTGCGGTCCTGAGAGGGTGCACGCTAATGAAAATGCATTGCGGAAATAAATGTGCACTGCGGTCCTGAGAGGGTGCACGCTAATGAAAATGCATTGCGGAAATAAATGTGCACTGCGGTCCTGAGAGGGTGCACGCTAATGAAAGTGCATTGCGGAAATAAATGTGCACTGCAGTCCTGAGAGGGTGCACGCTAATGAAAGTGCATTGCGGAAATAAATGTGCACTGCGGTCCTGAGAGGGTGCACGCTAATGAAAATGCATTGCGGAAATAAATGTGCACTGCGGTCCTGAGAGGGTGCACGCTAATGAAAGTGCATTGCGGAAATAAATGTGCACTGCAGTCCTGAGAGGGTGCACGCTAATGAAAGTGCATTGCGGAAATAAATGTGCACTGCGGTCCTGAGAGGGTGCACGCTAATGAAAGTGCATTGCGGAAATAAATGTGCACTGCGGTCCTGAGAGGGTGCACGCTAATGAAAGTGCATTGCAGAAATAAATGTGTGAGAAGTAAATGCAAACACTGGGGAGTGGTGTGAGGTGTGGAAGGAATCATTGTGTTCCTTCCCTCGTTGATTTCGTCCATGTTGCAATCGATGTGGTGGCAAAATGCTTCGTTATTTGCCAACTGATTGCGATGCAACTGAGTGCCTGGAGTGCTGCTCTGAAGATTCTCCTCTTGGGTTGAGATTGTCATCCGTCACATGAAGTAGAGATGAATCGATCTTGGGGAGATATCTTCCAAGGAGCGTTGGTTTGTCGGAGGCAAGCGTTGATGCTGGGACGAAGTCATTTCACTGAAGCCTTACCTCTGTGGCAGTGATGTGTTTGATCTGCCGAAAGCCGGGCTCGCCGCTAGGCGGTTACCTATTGGGCTGCCGGAAACCGACTTTGCTGCTGAGGAATGATTGTGCTTTGTCGGAGGCCAACTCTGCTGCTTGGGCGGTCATGCTTTGACCTGCAAGAAGTTCGCCAAAAGTCGGCGTCTTGTATTGCGAGACTCGAGCTCTAAGACAGAGCGCCTACGTATCCCGTGGAACTAGGAATCAGAGTCTGTCGTAGTTCATGCTGTTTGCAGTACCTGTGATCCTGACATTACTAGTAAATCATGTTAGAAATACTAACAAGTAATGGACACAGGTAAGCATGAAAATGTTGTTGCGACACGCAGATCTTCAGTTTTGGGTCACCTAAACAACCCATGAAGATTTTTGCTTTGACAGTATAAGTAGGTCCCGTTCTCGGAGGCCTAGATGCGAGGCCTCCAGGGGCTCCCGTTAACTATGTATTGGGCATATCGAGACTTCCCCGACGATGCCCTAGCAATTCTATCGTTTGTTCGACGCGCCCGTCGGCTTTGAACCCTTCTCAATAGGGTACAGTAGGGCGCTGCATTTGCAACCCGCTTGGGGATTTCTATTCAGATTTGGTCAGACTCGGTCTGACCATTTCCAAAGCGTTGTGACTAGACTCTTGGAGAGGAATGTCTGGGATTTTGGCTCTGTGATAGCCTGTTGAAGGGTGGCTGTGACCCATTCGGAGTTATGCAAAGACAAAGTGAAAAGAGAAAGCTTGGGAAGCACGTTGCCCGCAGGCTAAAAGGATACACGGGTTCACGCCTGCAATGAGATGTACCCCCATTTTTCTTCGTCCTTCTGTTGTGTAGGTTGTACTGAACTGCTTGGACGGCATATTCAGTTACCCACTGTGCTTGAGGAAGGTTCCCCCTTGGACGGTTGAGTGGTATTGGAGAGCCGATCGAGGATCGTGTTGGAATAGATAAACTGGCCACTTCCCTTTTGGATCTCTTGTCCACACGATGTGTGAGAGACTAGGGGCAATTTTATTTATCTCTCGTTTTGCTCTCCTTTTGCTACGATCACCCACCTCGGGGCCGCACCTCTCAACCTAAAGGGGAAGAGCTCTCCTTTTGCCACGACCGCCCCAAAGGGTTTTCGGTCGTGCCT
This sequence comes from Punica granatum, assembly GCF_007655135.1. NCBI lineage: Eukaryota > Viridiplantae > Streptophyta > Magnoliopsida > Myrtales > Lythraceae > Punica > Punica granatum. Next base: position 21,364,058 of record NC_045130.1, on the reverse strand, counting down.
CTCTTTTACCCTAGCTTTTGCCTAGGTCGCCCCAAAAAGGGGTTTTCGACCTAGCGGGCTCGATTCTTTTATCTCTCGAGTTTGCAAGGGCGAAGGGTTCGAAGGATTCAACCTCCGAGTGCCTTGTGTTATGTCTCCGTCGAGGAATTGTGTTTGCTGCTCCCCCTTTTTGTCGGGGTTTGTTGATTTCTTAGGATTGGCGACGCCGGAGTTTTAAATCTCGGCGGTGCCTTGTTTTGTTCATTGGCAGGTTTTTCCTGCATCTTTTCTCTCTCTCTTCATTGGCGGGTTTTTCCCGCTTCTTTTCGCTCTGTTGTTGTTTTTTTTTTTCCTTGCAGCTGGAGTTTGTTTTGTGCCCCGTGTCTTTGTTTGAAACTCCTCGACTTTGTATCGCCGAGGCCACTTTGGTGTGCTTCGCCTCGTGGAGACTTGTTGTGTGTTGCTAGCCCTATTTTGTGAGGACCGGCTTTCTTGGAAGTTTGACTCCCGTGCACTCGAAAGTTGAACTTCGTGTCATTTTCTCTTGCAATCTCTTCAGGTGAATTCCCCTATTGTCTAGAAGGAAAATACAAATTTGCCCTAGGGAACCAGTGGTCGGAGTTGTCTTGATGCTTGTTGCGGAGGAGGCCTGGACTTAACGTAAATGACCAGGAGCGTTCCAACGTCACTTGCTGGAGTGACCCACGATGGCGACCTCGGGGCGAACTTCAACCAGGGAGGCCCAGTGTACGTCGCTTGCCGAGGTTGTGTTGGCGCGAACTTCAACCGGGGATGCCCCAGTGTACGTCGCTTGGAAAAGTTGTGCTAGTGCGAACTTCAACCGGGGATGCCCCAGTGTACGTCACTTGGAAATGCTTTTCGTGGGTGGATGATGTCCGAGGTGGCCTCGGTGCAAGCGTTGAAGGCGAATGCCCCGGTCTTTTGTCATCGATGTGACTCGTGGTGGGCGGTTTCTGCAACTGTCGCCCCTGGCCGTCTCATGTCGTCAATGTCAACTGAAATCGTTGCGTTGATGGCATAAGGCTCGCTCAGTTGTTTTTGTCTTTAGCTTTGTAGGGGGTATCTCCGTGCCGAGCCCCTTCCCTGTCAAAGTATAAGGGAGAAGGCTCGAGAGGAGTTCTCAGAAAGGCGTGAGCCTGTGCATCATTCTTCGCCTGTGACCGACGTGTCCCTGTAAAAGATGACAAAGAAGATAGTGTGTTAGGCGATTGTGCGGTGGAGTATGCGGTAAGAAATATGGGGTGGACCCATGGGAAAATCCCTTTTGTCTCGCACACGACCCATGGGGTGTCGCGTGTGGATGACATTTGTTTCCGGGAATGTAGTCATCATCACTCTGGAGTGGTTAGACCATGACTGAAGTCACATAAGCATGTTTTCCCTAATTGCGAGTAGGCATGCGCAGCCGTCCTAGGGAAGGCTCGAGAAGCCGAGTCCCACGAGGACAGGTAAGTCGAACAGGTCCAACAGAACCGATAGGGCGTCTTCGAGACTGTCCTAATGCTCCATTGAAGGATTTGTTCATGTCGGGAGCCTATTTGTGGGAATGCATTTGAATGAAAGCAACAGAGAGTTTAAAGAAAACTGCGCGTGTTGCCCCAGTGTTTAGTTGGTGATCACAACGGAGGTGGATGAGATCCATTCTTTGATCGGAGGCATGACCGTGCTGGTCTGCGATGGAGAGTTGGGTCATGCACTGTTTGTGGAGCTGTCACTTTCTGTCTTTGTAGTGGAAAGATTAGACTTGCTCCTTGAAGTATCGCTTGGATGAATTTGTATCCAAGTCGATTTTGGATTTCAGATGAGCCTGAAAGCAGTAAATGCGAGGCGTCAAAACCTGAAAGCAGTAAATGCGGGGCCGAAGCCCAAAAGTAGTAAATGCTGGGCCGAGGCCCGAAAGCAGTAAATGCAGAACTGAGGTCCGATGCAGTAAATGCATGCTCGATAGGAAAATGCAAGAGATGTAAGAGCAAAGGTCAATGCTGAGGAATAGCGCAAGGCGCTGCAATGCAGTGACGCCGATTTGCTTGCGGTATTGCTCTATGGAGCAGGGATGGGGACTTAGTGTTGAAATCCCAAGGAGCTGGATGGATGGGAGACATTTGTTGTCTCAATTGTGGTCGCTTAGTATTCAGGCTGTCTTCTTGTTGAGAATTTCCTGCAATGGGAAAAGAAAACAATGAAGGAGCATGAACCGTTCAGCATTTCAATGCAAGAGTGTAGGGAAGCGAACTGGCCTGGTAGGTGTCGTGCGAGCACACCGAGAGACATGCATTGATACGTTGAGCAGGCATGTATGAGTTGGTGTGAACATGCTTGGACATGTGTGAGGCGCGCTCGATTGCTGGTAGATGCGCTGGGTCACGCGGAGGGACGTGCGTCCGATCACGCAGTGACACTCTCTGTTAGGAAGAAGTTAGTGTTGGTTAACTTCGCCTGGGAAGGTTGATCGGCCCTCGGGCCACAGTTCGTCTTGCTGTGGAGGAAGGGTGAAGGCCGCGAGTGGCCTGCCCGCGAAAGTGGGCACGACTCGCCTATCGTGCGGGGTGGGTGGCCGGGCTGGACGACCTCTGGTCATAGCACGTCTTGCCATGGAGAGGTGAAGACCGCAAGTGGTCTACCCGCGAAGGTCGGCACAACTTGTCTATCACGCGAAAATGCGTTGTAGCCGCAAGACAATAAATATATCAAATGTATGCAATGCGTGGGTTTTGAAAGCTAATGCTGTCGTTCGCATTGATTCAAAGAGTTTAAAATACAATGCAGTTTGGAAAATAAATCCTTAAGTCGATCTTCCATCTCGCTCGGGGCACAAGTGAACATTGCCACGGAAAACACCAATTCCAGGCGAAAGCTTAGTGGAGATATCTATCCTAAGACGGGTGGGGACCTCCATGGGTCCTCTTCTTGGACCTCTCCAAGGTAGCGTTCGCACGTGCCAACTCCTGATCACGTCTCTGTAACTCGGCGCATGCTTGGGCGAGCTCCATTTGAAGCTGGCGCTGATCGATGAGTTGCTCATCTTTCTCAGCGACCTCCCAACGAAGGCGGTCCTCTCAGACCTGAGGCTAGTGAGTTCCGCTTGGACGGCGATGCTCGAAGTTGAGGGTGCCCCATATGGTGTGCTATCCTCAAGTTGTGGAGAGTCGGTGGAATCTTCGTGTACTAACGAACTCCGTCGGTAGAAACGGAGGATGTACTCTTCCGTAGCCCGAAAATCCCGTTCATCCTGAGTAGGGTGTTCGGGAAAGTAAGGTAGCTCTGTGACCGCAGTGCGCCATGCGGATAGGACCTGTTGGATATCACTTTGGCAATCTACGGACGTCTGATCCTCCCGCCAAGTGTGTTCGAACCTAGTCCGTGCCATGTCCTCGGGGACTGTCTGTAGGCTACCAAACTGCCTCATTACTCGCAACGGGAAGTAAGTGGTGGACCCCGCATGGCTCAAAAGTGGGATTCCGTTAAAATCATGGCATCTAAGGGCCATGGGTCCGGGTGGCATCCACGCGGCACGCCACTTAAAGCCCTTGGGTGATATTTCACGAAAAATTTTGATCCCCTCGGAAACCTTGCGTTCTTCCACGTGCACTAAAGGTAGTAACCGGAAAATGATCGACTCCGAGTGGTTGAAAAACAGAACTGGGGGCACGAGGCCAAAGGGGCTTGCGTGGCTCTGTAGCCAAATTTGCAAAAGGATTGGGGACCCCCTCAACCTTCGATCAGCTGTTCGCGTAACGCGGTCGAGCGACCGAATGGTCTCAGCCACTAGGGCTACCTCGTACCCGCGACCTCCGACCACTTGGAGGATGACGCTAGCCAAAGCTGCGTCGATGCGATCGACTGCGCTAGGGAATAAAAGGGTTCCAAAAATAAGGAGCAAAACTGCATGACATAAGTTTGCTTGAAAAATGTCCCCTCGAACCTCGCGTGCTTGTGATTTGATAAAGCAGAGAAGTTTCGTGGTTACTATCTCAGTGCCTCCGGAGTATGCAAGTTCGGCATGCAGTTGAGATCTGTGCACCCTGAGAGTAGGCGCGAGACTAAGACCAATCGAGTAGTACGGAGGTTAGGCTCCACAATGTCGTGGGAAATAGCAGTCCTACCAATGAGGGTCCGATACTCCTCAATGATAGGCGTAAGCTCTGTACCCTGAATGTTGAAGACCGCATGGGTTGGATCCCAGAACGTCACAGCTGCTCCTAGGAAATTCCAATCTACTCGGCGTGTGGAGAGCATGGGCACATCTCCGACGAAGGAAGTGATATAGTTTCGGTTAATTTGACGCAGGCTGGTCCATATGTGACTAATCTGCTCAAGCGGTGGCGTGATTCTGTCGAGGCGTAGAAAGGAAGCCGAATGCGACATCCCTTACCAAGATGTAAAGAAGATCAGCTTAGGACTCATCAATGCGAATGACACCCTAATTTTGAAAACTGTATGATGCGTGAGTGCGAAAAATAAATGCCCACGGCTTAATAAAATTACAAGGTACATGTACACCGCTCTTGAAATGGAAAAGACTCAAGTGGCTCACAGGCCGACTCGATAGACTATTGCCGGAGTCGGGTAGAAGGCTTGCATGGAAGCATAGCACGATGCATGGTTCAGTGCTACAGGGACCGTGCTACCTAGGGATGGGGGCCCCCGACTCAAGGGTGTCAATTCCTTGAAATCGGGCGGGATTCTTTTCGAGGCCTAAGCGACAGTCGAACCGTGCGCCGTACCCCTACTTCGAACCCCTATCTAACCTGGGTTGCCTAAAATCGGTCGTGGGACGCGACCCATAGGTACCTAGTGCTAGCGTGATATGCAATGCAAGTGCTTTTAAATAAAAGTGCGTAAAGTAGATAAGCGGGAATGTACTGAAAGCGGTAAATAAACATGCAAGCAAAGCAAACGGGTTGAGCCTGACCCACTAAGTATGTCCCCAGTGGAGTCGCCAAGCTGTACGGACCCGAATGTGGACTCTCGTCGGGGCCCGCATTGCGCGCTTTTGGATCGCGCGGCTTGGTCGGAACGTCCACCTTCCCGCGGGGGCGCGCGTCGGACACGCGTGAGAGAAGGAGTCGCCACTTATCATTTTACGACCCGAAGTCGAGGGCGGATAAGTTACCCTGGGTCTAGGGGTATGGAACACCTAGTTTGTTGTTAAGGCATTGATCTGTGCGGAACCGGAAAATCCGTGTTCGGGGGTTCATGTTACGTGCGGGCCTATATCCCGCACGCCCTTTCGGTACTCTGGTTTGCTAGGCTTGCATGTTTTATTATTTACCGCGTGAATTAAGCTGCACTCGGCTCGCACGTTTTGACACCGGATATTCGATGAACCAAACGATGTCGGTTGAGAAGCCGGGAGAGAAGTAAATCTATATGTCGGGAATTGGTTCACAATCTTGCGTTACAGTTCATCGAACCATGGAGGTTGAATCCCTGCGTGAACCAGAACCGCGATATCTTGGATTCACTTGTGTCTGGGCAAGCATTAGACCGATTCGATTAATTCGACTCTCGGACCGTTCGCTCACCGACTGGAATTCTTACAGAATAAATGCACCAAATAGAATCCTTACAATGCTCTCAAAAACAATAAATACAAATTGCAAAAGGGTCGAATTCCAGTCGTTTGCGTTCGGTTATTATTCCACTCTAAACTCACCGTGAGTTTAGGGAAAAGACCGAAGAACTGAAATTCAATGGACGCTCTCACTGAATAGGGCGTTGGACCCTATGACTGTTGATTAGGGTGTTGGACCCTGTGCTCGATGATTAGGGCGTTGAACCCTAATATTATTCGGCCTAGGGATCAGGCTCGACCCGCATGGCAAACAGGTGCGGAAAGATAACACGCAACATGTTAATAACAGACAAAGTGTTTGTTATTGTCGTGTTTACGTGAATTAACAGATTATTAACCCAGGGGGTTTTTGCAAGCAAATGCCATATGCTAAACAATCAAACATGTGCCAACGTTTTAGCATTCGGCTTTGTTTTGAGAACTTGACAAAGAGAGTCAAATCTCAGGTGTGTGAATCGCTTTTACAGTTGTTCTGTATTGTGACACTGAATTACCACTGAATTAACCAAACTCGTGTTTGACTCTAGATTTGGAATCTAGAATTCCTCCTAACCATTATCTAGTGTTTGGTTAGGTCGAGTGAAAGGTTAATCAGCATTTCACAGGTTTTCTGACAAGGATCAACTGTTCTAGTTACCCGAAGTCTATGTTAGGATAGCAGAAACTCATCAGTTAGATAAGAAAAGGCTATGCAGATGAACCTGCACCTGAACAGGTAGCCCGTTCTTATCCCGTACTGTAGTGTTTCTATTATGCTAACCCTAAAGATGTCGCTGAATTGTGAAAAGACAATTTTGCCCTCTATTTGAAAATTGTTTTCAGAAAAGGGGAAAGATCGCAGTGCGGGCCACCTCGGCCTGTAGCCGGTGTCGACCGATTCCTGGATCATCCAGGGTTGTGCAAGAACCCCAAAAAAGCCAAAGAACCGGTCGATCTGCCCGGAAGTGATCTAGAAAGATCTTCTGTATCTTGACCTGAGTTACCTAGAATCAGGTAAAAACTCAAGTTGAGACACAAAAGAAGCCCTTTCCAGACGTCCATGCTACATCGGACCGCGCGTTTCGGGTTTTGAAATTGAAGTTTGAAAAGGGCACCAACGTCCTTTGACGACTCGTCGACGCGAGTTATCAATAATGTCCAATTCGGGTAAACTTTATCAGTGTGAAGTGAGTTTAATCGTGTGAGCGTCCCGATTAACCAGTTGTGGCATTAATGCTTAAGGGTTGTGCCGAATGCATTAATTGTGAAAACGATTCGCGACTCGACGACCAAGACGATTCCATAAGGATCGAGGATAATTTGGTCTAATGACCGAAACTATCCTCATAACCAAATGGACCCGAATGAGTCATCGATACTCGAATCCATGCATGCTTTGTTTTAAAAGAGTCTTTACATGATATTTTATATGGGAATCGTAAAGACATTGAAGTAAAACTTACATCATCCGATCAACAAATTAAACTTGAGATAAGGATTCATTCTTGACTCAAGGAAGGCCAAGAAGCCCTCGGCTTCATCTTGTGAGGGGGGCCGAAGGTTCTCATGGCTCTATCCGAGTCACGAACGATTTCCTAATCGTGGGTTTAATTATTTCTCGCATGCTCAAACATCGACCGTGATAAATAGCACCCTTTTTTAACAAAAGCCGGCGTTATCACGATTTGTTTAGCTCATTCAAACATACAAAATTCACAACGTGTTAATTAAGGAAAAGGATAACATAACACCGGCTTCATACATGCAATAATGATAAACAAACTCGGAAATTAACTTGAATAGGCTAAGGAGACCGATCTTAACCCGAAAAGAGCAATTTAAGTCTCAACCCTCTCTTTAGAGAATTGGCCGAGACTTAATGTGCCATAATAGGGTCGGGATAGTCTTCTTTATGATGATCCAAGCCCCTTTCCGACATGGCAGCAAGTCCTAAGATAGTGTACGTGTATAATATCACATAAAATTGCAAAAAATTAAAATCTGTAAATGAAACATGCATGACAACACCATAATACTCCATAGCCATGCAAAAATATAAAAGTCCTAACTCCTCTAAGTCGAAAGTGTTTACCTAGCCTCGGAATACGAGGAAAGAGTCGGGGAAGTGTTTGAGAGTCGGTGACTCGGTGGACGGTTAAAAGGGTATTCGGGTGCAAGGAT